>NW_027052756.1:0-237000 GCF_011386835.1 Chrysemys picta bellii | reverse complement strand
TTCCAGAAAGGCATCTAGTCTTCATTCAATGACATCAAGAGTTGGAGAATCCACCACTTTCCCTTTTAGTGAGTGCCAGGGGGCTCCATTACCCCTTCCACTAGCTCCCCATTTACAGTGAGCCAGAGCAGTACCTGCAGCAGGGAGAGGGAGTTGCTAAGGCCTCAGAGGAACAACCCCTGCAGTGTCTCAGGCACATGGCGTAAGTGCCGGATGATGCGGAGCTGGTGCATCCCTTTGGCCGTGACGTCCTCCTCCTGCAAGGGAACGAGAACCTGTCAGAGACTCAAATGCCCCGAGGAATCAGGGGCAATTAAGGACACCTGGAACCAGCAGTATTTACACCCAGCACCTGCCCACCACTGAGGGATGAATTCACCTCCTGAACCCCAGAATGGAGTCGTCTTCTCCTTTCTAGTAATCTCCAGTGCCAACCCCCGTCCTTGTAGGGTGAGCTCCTGCTACCTCCCCCTCAGTGCCCTTGACAGCTGTTCCACCTCCAAACCACAGCTCAAGTTATCAGAACCCTCTTCTCCACCCCCACCCAGGTTGGGCAGGGAGGCGGCTCTAGCAGGGGGGACAGGTGGGATTCTGGCAGCAGTGAAGTGGGTTGCGGGGAGCTTGAGATCTTGCCCCAAGTCATCCCAGACACTAATGCTAAACCACACGATGGCAGCATCTAGTGTCAGTGGAGTCCAAGCACTATTTCAACCATACAGTTTTGGATCAACTCCCAACAAGGGGAGGTGAAGAGCACCCCCAGCAACACACACACAAACACACACACACACACGCACACCACTCCTGGTGGTGAAAGGGGAACAGGAGAAAGGACAAAAGAAGTAAGAGATAAAGAGAAAGGAAGGAGGGATGGAGGAAAAGGTAAAACGAAAAGGACAAACCCTAATGTCCCCAGTGATTCTACGGGACAAAATCCCAGGGAGGGAATAAAATTCTGCCATCTTAAACTACTGTTTTCCATGCCTAGAATTCAGTTGGCACCAGATGGATCAGACTGAGCAGGTTCCAAAACCTCTTGGAGGCTCTTACCTTCTAAATAGGGACGTCTGTTTTCTAGTAAAATCCGTCAAAAGGAAAGGAGAAAACTCGAAAGAGGCTCCTGCTCACACTCACATACGTCAACCCTAACACTCTCTCAGTCCTCAAAGAGAGACCTCGAGAAGGAGACTTGCTGAAGCAAAGCCACAGGGGTCTCTGAGGTTTCCCTGGCCCTGTGCTCCTGTCCTGCCAGGCTGATGTCAGCATCTCTCTCGAAGGTCACCACCTCCCTAACACCTTTGACCAATAGGCTGACGTCCTGCAAAAGGCCTTTGTGATATCACTGCCACACCCACCCTTCCCCGGAAGAGCTAATGTCCTGCTGCTGGCCTGACACTTTGAAGGTTTCAGCTACTCTCTGTGGATCACCCCACTCAATGCCTGTTCATTCTAGGAAGCAAGCCGGCTAGACGGTAAAACATCAGAGGCTGCTCCCAATGCTACACTCAGTGTTTCCAAAATTAGGGGACTTTATGGCCAGAAGAGACCTTTAGAGCATCTCATCTAACCCCTTGCATACCATAGGCTTGCTGTATAGTACAATAGTTACTTTTTGGGCACACACATTCCAGAAAGGCATCTAGTCTTCCTTCAATGACATCAAGAGATGGAGAATCCACCACTTTCCCTTTTAGTGAGTGCCAGGGGGCTCCATTTCCCCTTCCACTAGCTCCCCATTTACAGTGAGCCAGAACAGTACCTGCAGCAGGGAGCGGGAGTTGCTGATGGCCTCAGAGGCACAGCCCCTGCAGTGTCTCAGGAATCTGGCGCAAGTGCCGGATGATGCGGAGCTGGTGCATCACTTTTGGCCGTGACGTCCTCCTGCTGCAAGGGAACGAGAACCTGTCAGAGACTCAAACGCCCCGAGGAATCAGCGGGAATTAAGGGCACCTGGAACCAGCACTACTTCCACCCATCACCTGCCCACCACTGAGGGATAAATTCACCTCCTGAACCCCAGAATGGAGTCTTCTTGTCCTTTCTAGTAACCTCCAGTGACAACCCCCCTCCTTGAAGGATGAGCTCCTGCTATCTCCCCCTCAGTGCCCTTGACAGCTGTTCCACCTCCAAACCACAGCTCAAGTTATTAGTACCTTTGGACACAGACTGGCTAACCTAGTGAGGAGGGCTTTAAACTAGGTTCGACGGGGACAGGTGAGCAAAGCCCACAGGTAAGTGGGGAACATGGAGACCGGGGAGATGGGTCAAAAACGAGAGGGAGTGTGGGCTATATTGTCAGAGGGAAAGGAGGGTCAGGACAAAACTGGGAGGAAAGATCAAACCAGTATCTTAGATGTCTATATACAAATGCGAGAAGTATGGGGAATAAGCAGGAAGAACTGGAAGTGCTAATAAATAAATACAACTATGACATTGTTGGCATCACTGAAACTTGGTGGGATAATACACGTGATTGGAATGTTGGTGTGGATGGGTACAGCTTGCTCAGGAAGGATAGACAGGGGAAAAAGGGAGGAGGTGTTGCCTTGTATATTAAAAATGTACACACTTGGACTGAGGTAGAGATGGACATAGGAGACGGAAGTGTTGAGAGTCTCTGGGTTAGGCTAAAAGGGATAAAAAACAAGGGAGATGTCATGCTAGGAGTCTACTACAGGCCACCTAACCAGGTGGAAGAGGTGGATGAGGCTTTTTTTAAGCAACTAACAAACTCATCCAAAGCCCAAGATTTGGTGGTGATGGGTGACTTCAACTATCCGGCTATATGTTGGGAAAATAACACAGCGGGGCACAGTCTATCCAACAAATTCCTGGACTGCATTGGAGACAACTTTTTATTTCAGAAGGTTGAAAAAGCTACTGGGGGGAAGCTGTTCTAGACTTGATTTTAAGAAATAGGGAGGAACTCGATGAGAATTTGAAAGTAGAAGGCAGCCTGGGTGAAAGTGATCATGAAATCATAGAGTTTGCAATTCTAAGGAAGGGTAGAAGGGAGAACAGCAAAATAGAGACAATGGATTTCAGGAAGGCAGATTTTGGTAAGCTCAGAGAGCTGATAGGTAAGGTCCCATGGGAATCAAGACTGAGGGGAAAAACAACTGAGGAGAGTTGGCAGTTTTTCAAAGGGACACTATTAAGGGCCCAAAAGCAAGCTATTCCGCTGGTTAGGAAAGATAGAAAATGTGGCAAAAGACCACCTTGGCTTAACCATGAGATCTTGCATGATCTAAAAAATAAAAAGGAGTCATATAAAAAATGGAAACTGGGACAGATTACAAAGGATGAATATAGGCAAACAACACAGGAATGCAGGGGCAAGATTAGAAAGGCAAAGGCACAAAATGAGCTCAAACTAGCTACGGGAATAAAGGGAAACAAGAAGACTTTTTATCAATACATTAGAAGCAAGAGGAAGACCAAAGACAGGGTAGGCCCACTGCTTAGTGAAGAGGGAGAAACAGTAACAGGAAACTTGGAAATGGCGGAGATGCTTAATGACTTCTTTCTTTCGGTCTTCACCGAGAAGTCTGAAGGAATGCCTAACCTAGTGAATGCTAATGGGAAGGGGGTAGGTTTAGCAGATAAAATAAAAAAAGAACAAGTTAAAAATCACTTAGAAAAGTTAGATGCCTGCAAGTCACCCGGGCCTGATGAAATGCATCCTAGAATACTCAAGGAGCTAATAGAGGAGGTATCTGAGCCTCTAGCTATTATCTTTGGAAAATCATGGGAGACGGGAGAGATTCCAGAAGACTGGAAAAGGGCAAATATAGTGCCCATCTATAAAAAGGGAAATAAAAACAACCCAGGAAACTACAGACCCCAGTGAGTTTAACTTCTGTGCCAGGGAAGATAATGGAGCAAGTAATTAAGGAAATCATCTGCAAACACTTGGAAGGTGGTAAGGTGATAGGGAACAGCCAGCATGGATTTGTGAAGAACAAATCATGTCAAACCAATCTGATAGCTTTCTTTGATAGGATAACGAGCCTTGTGGATAAGGGTGAGGCTGTGGATGTGGTATACCTAGACTTTAGTAAGGCATTTGATACGGTCTCGCATGATATTCTTATTGATAAACTAGGCAAATACAATTTAGATGGGGCTACTATAAGGTGGGTGCATAACTGGCTGGATAACCGTACTCAGAGAGTTGTTATTAAGAGTTCCCAATCCTGCTGGAAAGCCATAACGAGTGGGGTATCGCAGGGGTCTGTTTTGGGACCGGCGCTGTTCAATATCTTCATCAACGACTTAGATATTGGCATAGAAAGTACGCTTATTAAGTTTGCGGATGATACCAAACTGGGAGGGATTGCAACTGCTTTGGAGGACAGGGTCATAATTCAAAATGATCTGGACAAATTGGAGAAATGGTCTGAGTTAAACAGGATGAAGTTTAACAAAGACAAATGCAAAGTGCTCCACTTAGGAAGGAACAATCAGTTTCACACATACAGAATGGGAAGAGACTGTCTAGGAAGGAGTACGGCAGAAAGGGATCTAGGGGTTATAGTGGACCACAAGCTAAATATGAGTCAACAGTGTGATGCTGTTGCAAAAAAAGCAAACCTGATTCTGGGATGTATTAACAGGTGTGTTGTGAGCAAGACACGAGAAGTCATTCTTCCGCTCTACTCTGCTCTGGTTAGGCCTCAGCTGGAGTATTGGGTCCAGTTCTGGGCACCGCATTTTAAAAAAGATGTGGAGAAATTGGAAAGGGTCCAGAGAAGAGCAACAAGAATGATTAAAGGTCTTGAGAACATGACCTATGAAGGAAGGCTGAAAGAATTGGCTTTGTTTAGTTTGGAAAAGAGAAGACTGAGAGGAGACATGATAGCAGTTTTCAGGTATTTAAAAGGGTGTCATAAGGAGGAGGGAGAAAACTTGTTCACCTTAGCCTCTAAGGATAGAACCAGAAGCAATGGGTTTAAAGTGCAGCAAGGGAGGTCTAGGTTGGACATTAGGAAAAAGTTCCTAACTGTCAGGGTGGTTAAACACTGGAATAAATTGCCGAGGGAGGTTGTGGAATCTCCATCTCTTGAGATATTTAAGAGTAGGTTAGATAAATGTCTATCAGGGATGGTCTAGATGGTATTTGGTCCTGCCAGGCGGGCAGGGGACTGGACTCGATGACCTCTCGAGGTCCCTTCCAGTCCGATAATCTATGAATGTATGAAAAAAACACTGTTCTCCACCCCCACCCAGGTTGGCCAGGAGGCGGCTCTAGCAGGTGGGGCAGGAGGGATTCTGGCAGCAGTGAAGTGGGTTGCGGGGAAGTTGAGATCTTGACCCAAGTCATCCCAGACACTAATGCTAAGCCACAGGATGGCAGCATCTAGTGTCAGTGGAGTCCAAACACTATTTCAACCCCACAGTTTTCGAGGAACAGGAGAAAGGACAAAAGAAGTAAGAGATGAAGAGAAAGGAAGGAGGGATGGAGGAAAAGGTAAAACAAAAAGGACAAACCCTAATGTCCCCAGTGATTCTACGGCACAAAATCCAAGGGATGGAATAAAATTCTGCCATCTTAAACTACTGTTTTCCATGCCTAGAATTCAGCTGGCACCACGTGGATCAGACTGAGCAGCTGCCAAAACCTCTTGGAGGCTCTTACCTTCTAAACAGGGACGTCTGTTTTCTAGTAAAATCAGTAAAAGGAAAGGAGAAAACTCGAAAGAGGCTCCTGCACGCACTCACGTACGTGAACCCTAATACTCTCTCAGTCCTCAAAGAAAGACCCCGAGAAGGAGACTTGCTGAAGCAAAGCCACAGGGGTCTCTGAGGTTTCCCTGGCCCTGTGCTCCCGTCCTGCCAGGCTGATGTCAGCATCTCTCTCTGAGGTCACCACCTCCCTAACACATTTGACCAATAAGCTGACATCCTGCAAAAGGCCTTTGTGATGTCACTGCCACACCCAACCAAACCCTCAAGTGCTAATGTCCTGCTGCTGGCCTGACACTTTGAAGGTTTGAGGTTGTCATAACTATAAAGGGAAGGGTAACAGCTGTCCTGTGTACAGTACTATAAAATCCTCCTGGCCAGAGACTCCAAAATCCTTTTCCCTCTAAAGGGTTAAGAAGCTCAGGTAACCTGGCTGGCATCTGACCTAAAGGACCAATAAGGGGACAAGATACTTTCAAATCTTGGGGAGGGGAAGGCTTTTGTTTGTGTTCTTTGTTTGTGTGGGTGTTCGCCCTCGGGACTGAGAGGGACCAGACATCAATCCAGGTTCTCCACATCTTTCTAAACAAGTCTCTCCTATTTCAAACAAGGCGTGTTAGTTTTCCTTTGTTTTCTCAACTTGTAAATGTACCTTTTACTAGAGTGTTTATCTTTGTTTGCTGTACTTTGAACCTAAGACTAGAGGGGAGTCCTCTGAGCTCTTTAAGTTTGATTACCCTGTAAGGTTAATTTCCATACTGATTTTACAGAGATGATTTTTACCTTTTTCTTTAATTAAAAGCCTTATTTTTAAGAACCTGATTGATTTTTCCTTGTTTTAAGATCCAAGGAGTTTGGATCTTGATTCACCAGGAGTTGGTGGGAGGAAGGAGGGGAATGGTTAATTTCTCCTTCTTTTAGATCCAAGGGGGTTGGATCTGTATTCACCAGAAGTTGGTGGGAGGAAGGAGGGGGGATGGTTTATTTCTCCTTGTTTTAAGATCCAAGGGGTTTGGATCTGTATTCACCAGGGAATTGGTGAAAGGTTTCTCAAGGCTACCCAGGGGAGGAAATTAGCCTTGGGATGGTGGTTAAGCTTAGAAGTTTTCATGCAGGCCCCTACATTTGTACCCTAAACTTCAAAGTAGGGATACAGCCTTGACACAGGTACTCTCTGTGGATCACCCCACTCAATGCGTCTTCATTCTAGGAAGCAAGACGGCTAGACAGTAAAACATCACAGGCTGCTCCCAATACTACACTCAGTGTTTCCAAAATTTGTAGACTTTATGGCCACAAGAGACCTTTAGAGCATCTCATCTAAGCCCCTGCATATCATAGGCCTCCTGTATAGTACAATAGTTACTTTTTGGGCACACACATTCCAGAAAGGCATCTAGTCTTCATTCAATGACATCAAGAGATGGAGAATCCACCACTTTCCCTTTTAGTGAGTGCCAGGGGGCTCCATTTCCCCTTCCACTAGCTCGCCATTTACAGGGAGACAGAGCAGTACCTGCAGCCGGGAGAGGGAGTTGCTAAGGCCTCAGAGGAACAGCCCCTGCAGTGTCTCAGGCACATGGCGCAAGTGCCGGATGATGCGGAGCTGGTGCATCACTTTGGCCGTGACGTCCTCCTCCTGCAAGGGAACGAGAACCTGTCAGAGACTCAAACGCCCCGAGGAATCAGGGGGAATTAAGGGCACCTGGAACCAGCAGTATTTAAACTGACTACCTGCCCACCACTGAGGGATGAATTCACCTCCTGAACCCCAGAATGGAGTCTTCTTGTCCTTTCTAGTAACCTCCAGTGCCAACCCACCACCTTGTAGGGTGAGCTCCTGCTACCTCCCCCTCAGTACCCTTGACAGCTGTTCTACCTCCAAACCACAGCTCAAGTTATCAGAACCCTCTTCTCCACCCCAACCCAGGTTGCGCAGGGAGGCGGCCCTAGCAGGGGGGGCAGGAGCGATTCTGCCAGCAGTGAAGTGGGTTGCGGGGAAGTTGAGATCTTGCCCCAAGTTGTCCCAGACACTAATGCTAAGCCACAGGATGGCAGCATCTAGTGTCAGTGGAGTCCAAGCACTATTTGAATCCGACAGTTTTGGATCAACTTCCCACAAGGGGAGGTGAAGAGCACCCCCAGCAACACACACACCACTTCTGGAGGTGGGAGGGGAACAAGAGAAAGGACAAAAGAAGTAAGAGATGAAGAGAAAGGAAGGAGGGATGGAGGAAAAGGTAAAACGAAAAGGACAAACCCTAGTGTCCCCAGTGATTCCACGGGACAAAATTCCAGGGAGGGAATAAAATTCTGCCACCTTAAACTACTGTTTTCCATGCCGAGAATTCAGCTGGCACCAGATGGATCAGACTGAGCAGGTTCCAAAACCTCTTGGAGGCTCTTACCTTCTAATTTTCAAGTAAAATCAGTAAAAGGAAAGGAGAAAACTCGAAAGAGGCTCCTGCTCGCACTCACATACGTCAACCCTAACACTCTCTCAGTCCTCAAAAAGAAACCTCGAGAAGGAGACTTGCTGAAGCAAAGCCACAGGGGTCTCTGAGGTTTCCCTGGTCGTAAGCCCCTGTCCTCCCTGGCTGAAGACAGCATCTCTCTCTGAGGTCACCACCTCCCTAACACCTTTGACCAGTACGCTGAGGTCCTTGAAAAAGCCTTTGTGATATCACTGCCACACCCAACCAAACCCTAAAGTGCTCATGTCCTGCTGCTGGCCTGACACTTTGAAGGTTTGAGCTACGCTCTGTGGATCACACCAAAAAATTCGTCTTCATTCTAGGAAGCAAGCTAGCTAGACAGTAAAACATCAGAGGCTGCTCCCAATACAACACTCAGTGTTTCCAAAAGTAGGAGACTTTCTGGCCAGAAGAGACCTTTACAGCATCTCATCTAACCCCCTCCATATCATAGGCTTCCAGTATAGTACAATAGTTACTTTTTGGGCACACACATTCCAGAAAGGCATCTAGTCTTCAATCAATGACATCAAGAGTTGGAGAATCCACCACTTTCCCTTTTAGTGAGTGCCAGGGGGCTCCATTTCCCCTTCCACTAGCTCCCCATTTACAGTGAGCCAGAGCAGTACCTGCAGCAGGGAGAGGGAGTTGCTAAGGCCTCAGAGGAACAGCCCCTGCAGTGTCTCAGGCACATGGCGTAAGTGCCGGATGATGCGGAGCTGGTGCATCCCTTTGGCCGTGACGTCCTCCTCCTGCAAGGGAACGAGAACCTGTCAGAGACTCGAATGCCCCGAGGAATCAGGGGCAATTAAGGACACCTGGAACCAGCAGTATTTACACCCAGCACCTGCCCACCACTGAGGGATGAATTCACCTCCTGAACCCCAGAATGGAGTCGTCTTCTCCTTTCTAGGAATCTCCAGTGCCAACCCCCGTCCTTGTAGGGTGAGCTCCTGCTACCTCCCCCTCAGTGCCCTTGACAGCTGTTCCACCTCCAAACAACAGCTCAAGTTATCAGAACCCTCTTCTCCACCCCCACCCAGGTTGGGCAGGGAGGCGGCTCTAGCAGGGGGGGCAGGTGGGATTCTGGCAGCAGTGAAGTGGGTTGCGGGGTGGTTGAGATCTTGCCCCAAGTCATCCCAGACACTAATGCTAAACCACACGATGGCAGCATCTAGTGTCAGTGGAGTCCAAGCACTATTTCAACCATACAGTTTTGGATCAACTCCCAACAAGGGGAGGTGAAGAGCACCCCCAGCAACACACACACACACACACACACACACACACACACATATACCACTCCTGGTGGTGGGAGGGGAACAAGAGAAAGGACAAAAGAAGTAAGAGATAAAGAGAAAGGAAGGAGGGATGGAGGAAAAGGTAAAACGAAAAGGACAAACCCTAATGTCCCCAGTGATTCTACCAGACAATATTACAGGGAGGGATTAAAATTCTGCCACCTTCAACTAGTGTTTTCCATGCCTAGAATTCAGCTGGCACCAGATGGATCAGACTGAGCAGGTTCCAAAACCTCTTGGAGGCTCTTGCTTTCTAAACAGGGATGTCTGTTTTCTAGGAAAATCAGTAAAAGGAAAGGAGACAACTCGAAAGAGGCTCCTGCTCTCACTCAAATACGTGAATCCTAATACTCTCTCAGTCCTCAAGAGAAACGTCGAGAAGGAGACTTGCTGAAGCAAAGCCACAGGTTGGCCAGAGAGGCGGCTCTAGCAGGGGTGGCAGGAGGGATTCTGCCAGCAGTGAAGTGGGTTCCGGGGAGGTTGAGATCTTGCCCCAAGTCATCCCAGACACCAATGCTAATCCACACGATGGCAGCATCTAGTGTCAGTGGAGTCCAAGCACTATTTCAACCACACAGGTTTGGATGAACTCCCCACAAAGGGAGGTGAAGAGCACCCCCAGCATCACACCAACACACACACACACACAAACCACTCCCGGTGGTGGGAGGGGAACAGGAGAAAGGACAAAAGAAGTAAGAGATGAAGAGAAAGGAAGGAGGGAGGGAGGAAAAGGTAAAATGAAAAGGACAAACACTAATGTCCCCAGTGATTCTACGGGACAAAATCACAGGGAGGGAATAAAATTCTGCCACCTTGAACTAGTGTTTTCCATGCCTAGAATTCAGCTGGCACCAGGTGGATCAGACTGAACAGGATACAAACCTCTCCGAGGCACTTACTTTCCTCAAAGAGAGACCTCAAGGAGGAGACTTGCTGAAGCAAAGCCAGAGGGGTCTCTGAGGTTTCCCTGTCCCTCATGTCAGCATCTCTCTCTGATGTCAGCATCTCTCTCTGAGATCACCACCTCCCTAACACATTTGACCAATAAGCTGACGTCCTGCAAAAGGCCTTTGTGATGTCACTGCCACACCCAACCAAACCCTGAAGTGCTAATGTCCTCCTGCTGGCCTGACACTTTGAAGGTTTGAGCTACTCTGTGTGAATCACCCCACTCAATGGGTCTTCATTCTAGGAAGCAAGCCGGCTAGA
This sequence comes from Chrysemys picta bellii, assembly GCF_011386835.1. Taxonomy (NCBI): domain Eukaryota; kingdom Metazoa; phylum Chordata; order Testudines; family Emydidae; genus Chrysemys; species Chrysemys picta. The sequence goes on along the minus strand of NW_027052756.1, from coordinate 226,328 downwards.
CAGTAAAACATCAGAGGCTGCTCCCAATGCTACACTCCGTGTTTCCAAAATTACTACACTTTATGGCCAGAAGAGACCTTTAGAGCATCTAATCTAAGCCCCTGCATATCATGGGCTTCCTGTATAGTACAATAGTTACTTTTTGGGCACAAACATTCCAGAAAGGTATCTAGTCTAAATTAAATGACATTAAGAGATGGAGAATCCATCACTTTCCCTTTTAGTGAGGGCCCGGGGGCTCCATTTCCCCTTCCACTAGCTCGCCATTTACAGTGAGCCAGAGCAGTACCTGCAGCAGGGAGCGGGAGTTCCTGAAGGCCTCAGAGGCGCAGCCCCTGCAGTGTCTCAGGCACGTGGCGTAAGTGCAGGATGATGCGGAGCTGGTGCATCATTTTGGCCCTGACGTCCTCCTGCTGCAAGGGAACGAGAACCTGTCAGAGACTCAAACGCCCCGAGGAATCAGGGGGAATTAAGGGAACCTGGAACCAGCAGTATTTCCACCCAGCACCTGCCCGTCAATGAGAGATGAATTCACCTCCTGAACCCCAAAATGGAGTCTTCTTGTCCTTTCTAGAAACCTCCAGAGCCAACCCCCCTCCTTGTAGGGTGAGCTCCTGCTACCTCCTTCTCAGTGTCCTTGACAGCTGTTCCACCTCCAAACCACAGCTTAAGTCATCAGAAACCTCTTCTAGACCCCCACCAAGGTTGGGCTGGGAGGCGGGTCTAGCAGTGGGGGCAGGAGGGATTCTGGCAGCAGTGAAGTGGGTTGCGGGGAGGTTGAGATCTTGCCCAAGTCATCCGAGACACTAACGCTAAGCCACAGGATGGCAGCATCTAGTGTCTGTGGAGTCCAAGCACTATTTCAACCATACAGTTTTGGATCAACTCCCAACAAGGGGAGGTGAAGAGCACCCCCAGCAACACACACACAAACACACCCACCCACCACTCCTGGTGGTGGGAGGGGAACAGGAGAAACGACAAAAGAAGTAAGAGATGAAGAGAAAGGAAGGAGGGATGGAGGAAAAGGTAAAGCGAAAAGAACAAACCCTAATGTCCCCAGTGATTCTAAGGGGCAAAATCCCAGGGAGGGAATAAAATTCTGCCACCTTAAACTAGTGTTTTCCATGCCTAGAATTCAGCTGGCACGAGATAGATCAGACTGAGCAGGTTCCAAAACCTCTTGGAGGCTCTTACCTTCTCAACAGGGACGTCTCTTTTCTAGTAAAATCAGTTAAAGGGAAGGAGAAAACTGGAAAGAGGCTCCTGCTCGCACTCACATACGTGAACCCTAATACTCTCTCAGTCCTCAAAGAGAGACCTCGAGAAGGAGACTTGCTGAAGCAAAGCCACAGCGGTCTCTGAGGTTTCCCTGGCCCTGCCCCCTGTCCTGCCTGGCTCATGTCAGCATCTCTCTCTGAGGTCACCACTTCCCTAACACCTTTGACCAGTACGCTGAGGTCCTTGAAAAAGCCTTTGTGATATCACTGCCACACCCAACCAAACCCTAAAGTGCTCATGTCCTGCTGTTGGCCAGACACTTTGAAGGTTTGAGCTACTCTCTGTGGATCACCCCCAAAAATGCATCTTCATTCTAAGAAGCAAGCTGGCTAGACAGTAAAATATCAGAGGCTGCTCCCAATGCTACACTCAGTGTTTCCAAAATTAGTAGACTTTATGGCCACAAGAGACCTTTAGAGCATCTCATGCCAGACACTAATGCTAAGCCACAGGATGGCAGCATCTAGTGTCAGTGTAGTTGAAGTACTATTTCAACCCCACAGTTTTGCATGAACTCCCCACAAGGGGAGGTGAAGAGCACCCCCAGCAACAAACATACACACACACACACACACACACACCGCTCCTGGTGGTGGGAGGGGAACAGGAGAAAGGACAAAAGAAGTAAGAGATGAAAGGAAAGGAAGGAGGGATGGAGGAAAAGGTAAAACGAAAAGGACAAACGCTAATGTCCCCAGTGATTCTACGGCACAAAATCCCAGGTGGTCTATAAAATTCTGCCACCTTGAACTAGTGTTTTCCATGCCTAGAATTCAGCTGGCACCAGATGGATCAGACTGAGCAGGTTAAAAACCTCTCCAAGGCTCTTACCTTCTCAACAGGCACGTCTGTTTTCTAGTAAAATCAATAAAAGGAGAAAACCCGAAAGAGGTTCCTCCTCGCACTCACAAACTTGGACCCTAATACTCTCTGAGTCCTAAAGGGAGACGTCGAGAAGGAGACTTGCTGAAGCAAAGCCACAGGGGTCTCTGAGGTTTCCCAGGCCCTGCGCTCCTGTCCTGCCTGGCTGATGTCAGCATCTCTCTCTCAGGTAACCACCTCCCTAACACCTTTGACATATAGGCTGAGGTCCAGGATAAGGCCTTTGTGATATCACTGCCACACCCAACCAAACCCTAAAGTGCTAATGTCCTGCTACTGGCCTGACACTTTGAAGGTTTGAGCTACTCTCTGTGGATCACCGCACTCAATGTGTCCTCATTCTAGGAAGCAAGCGGGCTAGACAGTAAAACATCAGAGGCTGCTCCCAATGCTACACTCAGTGTTTCCAAAATTAGGAGACTTTATGGCCACAAGAGACCTTTAGAGCATCTAATCTAACCCGCTGCTGATGGCCTCAGAGGCACAAACCCTGCAGTGTCTCTGGAACCTGGCGCAAGTGCCGGATGATGCTGGTGCATCACTTTGGCCGTGACGTCCTCCTGCTGCAAGGGAACGAGAACCTGTCAGAGACTCAAACGCCCCGAGGAATCAGGGGGAATTAAGGGAACCTGGAACCAGCAGTATTTCCACCCAGCACCTGCCCATCAATGAGAGATGAATTCACCTCCTGAACCCCAAAATGGAGTCTTCTTGTCCTTTCTAGAAACCTCCAGAGCCAACCCCCCTCCTTGTAGGGTGAGCTCCTGCTACCTCCTGCTCAGTGCCCTTCACAGATATTCCACCTCCAAACCACAGCTCAAGTCATCAGAATCCTCTTCTCCACACCGACACAGGTTGGGCTGGGAGGCGGCTCTAACAGGGTGTGCAGGAGGGATTGCAAAACCCACAGGTAAGTGGGGAACATGGAGACCGGGGAGATGGGTCAAAAACGAGAGGGAGTGTGGGCTATATTGTCAGAGAGAAAGGAGGGTCAGGACAAAACTGGGAGGAAAGATCAAACCAGTATCTTAGATGCCTATATACAAATGCGAGAAGTATGGGGAATAAGCAGGAAGAACTGGAAGTGCTAATAAATAAATACAGCTATGACATTGTTGGCATCACTGAAACTTGGTGGGATAATACACATGATTGGAATGTTGGTGTGGATGGGTACAGCTTGCTCAGGAAGGATAGACAGGGGAAAAAGGGAGGAGGTGTTGCCTTGTATATTAAAAATGTACACACTTGGACTGAGGTAGAGATGGACATAGGAGACGGAAGTGTTGAGAGTCTCTGGGTTAGGCTAAAAGGGGTAAAAAACAAGGGAGATGTCATGCTAGGAGTCTACTACAGGCCACCTAACCAGGTGGAAGAGGTGGATGAGGCTTTTTTTAAGCAACTAACAAAATCATCCAAAGCCCAAGATTTGGTGGTGATGGGGGACTTCAACTATCCGGCTATATGTTGGGAAAATAACACAGCGGGGCACAGACTATCCAACAAATTCCTGGACTGCATTGGAGACAACTTTTTATTTCAGAAGGTTGAAAAAGCTACTGGGGGGAAGCTGTTCTAGACTTGATTTTAACAAATAGGGAGGAACTCGTTGAGAATTTGAAAGTAGAAGGCAGCCTGGGTGAAAGTGATCATGAAATCATAGAGTTTGCAATTCTAAGGAAGGGTAGAAGGGAGAACAGCAAAATAGAGACAATGGATTTCAGGAAGGCAGATTTTGGTAAGCTCAGAGAGCTGATAGGTAAGGTCCCATGGGAATCAAGACTGAGGGGAAAAACAACTGAGGAGAGTTGGCAGTTTTTCAAAGGGACACTATTAAGGGCCCAAAAGCAAGCTATTCCGCTGGTTAGGAAAGATAGAAAATGTGGCAAAAGACCACCTTGGCTTAACCATGAGATCTTGCATGATCTAAAAAATAAAAAGGAGTCATATAAAAAATGGAAACTGGGACAGATTACAAAGGATGAATATAGGCAAACAACACAGGAATGCAGGGGCAAGATTAGAAAGGCAAAGGCACAAAATGAGCTCAAACTAGCTACGGGAATAAAGGGAAACAAGAAGACTTTTTATCAATACATTAGAAGCAAGAGGAAGACCAAAGACAGGGTAGGCCCACTGCTTAGTGAAGAGGGAGAAACAGTAACAGGAAACTTGGAAATGGCGGAGATGCTTAATGACTTCTTTGTTTCGGTCTTCACCGAGAAGTCTGAAGGAATGCCTAACATAGTGAATGCTAATGGGAAGGGGGTAGGTTTAGCAGATAAAATAAAAAAAGAACAAGTTAAAAATCACTTAGAAAAGTTAGATGCCTGCAAGTCACCCGGGCCTGATGAAATGCATCCTAGAATACTCAAGGAGCTAATAGAGGAGGTATCTGAGCCTCTAGCTATTATCTTTGGAAAATCATGGGAGACGGGAGAGATTCCAGAAGACTGGAAAAGGGCAAATATAGTGCCCATCTATAAAAAGGGAAATAAAAACAACCCAGGAAACTACAGACCCCAGTGAGTTTAACTTCTGTGCCAGGGAAGATAATGGAGCAAGTAATTAAGGAAATCATCTGCAAACACTTGGAAGGTGGTAAGGTGATAGGGAACAGCCAGCATGGATTTGTGAAGAACAAATCATGTCAAACCAATCTGATAGCTTTCTTTGAGAGGATAACGAGCCTTGTGGATAAGGGTGAGGCTGTGGATGTGGTATACCTAGACTTTAGTAAGGCATTTGATACGGTCTCGCATGATATTCTTATTGATAAACTAGGCAAATACAATTTAGATGGGGCTACTATAAGGTGGGTGCATAACTGGCTGGATAACCGTACTCAGAGAGTTGTTATTAATAGTTCCCAATCCTGCTGGAAAGCCATAACGAGTGGGGTATCGCAGGGGTCTGTTTTGGGACCGGCGCTGTTCAATATCTTCATCAACGACTTAGATATTGGCATAGAAAGTACGCTTATTAAGTTTGCGATGATACCAAACTGGGAGGGATTGCAACTGCTTTGGAGGACAGGGTCATAATTCAAAATGATCTGGACAAATTGGAGAAATGGTCTGAGTTAAACAGGATGAAGTTTAACAAAGACAAATGCAAAGTGCTCCACTTAGGAAGGAACAATCAGTTTCACACATACAGAATGGGAAGAGACTGTCTAGGAAGGAGTACGGCAGAAAGGGATCTAGGGGTTATAGTGGACCACAAGCTAAATATGAGTCAACAGTGTGATGCTGTTGCAAAAAAAGCAAACCTGATTCTGGGATGTATTAACAGGTGTGTTGTGAGCAAGACACGAGAAGTCATTCTTCCGCTCTACTCTGCTCTGGTTAGGCCTCAGCTGGAGTATTGGGTCCAGTTCTGGGCACCGCATTTTAAAAAAGATGTGGAGAAATTGGAAAGGGTCCAGAGAAGAGCAACAAGAATGATTAAAGGTCTTGAGAACATGACCTATGAAGGAAGGCTGAAAGAATTGGCTTTGTTTAGTTTGGAAAAGAGAAGACTGAGAGGAGACATGATAGCAGTTTTCAGGTATTTAAAAGGGTGTCATAAGGAGGAGGGAGAAAACTTGTTCACCTTAGCCTCTAAGGATAGAACCAGAAGCAATGGGTTTAAAGTGCAGCAAGGGAGGTCTAGGTTGGACATTAGGAAAAAGTTCCTAACTGTCAGGGTGGTTAAACACTGGAATAAATTGCCGAGGGAGGTTGTGGAATCTCCATCTCTTGAGATATTTAAGAGTAGGTTAGATAAATGTCTATCAGGGATGGTCTAGATGGTATTTGGTCCTGCCACGCGGGCAGGGGACTGGACTCGATGACCTCTCGAGGTCCCTTCCAGTCCGATAATCTATGAATGTATGAAAAAAACACTGTTCTCCACCCCCACCCAGGTTGGCCAGGGAGGCGGCTCTAGCAGGGGGGGCAGGAGGGATTCTGGCAGCAGTGAAGTGGGTTGCGGGGAAGTTGAGATCTTGACCCAAGTCATCCCAGACACTAATGCTAAGCCACAGGATGGCAGCATCTAGTGTTAGTGGAGTCCAAACACTATTTCAACCCCACAGTTTTCGAGGAACAGGAGAAAGGACAAAAGAAGTAAGATGAAGAGAAAGGAAGGAGGGATGGAGGAAAAGGTAAAACAAAAAGGACAAACCCTAATGTCCCCAGTGATTCTACGGCACAAAATCCAAGGGATGGAATAAAATTCTGCCATCTTAAACTAGTGTTTTCCATGCCTAGAATTCAGCTGGCACCAGATGGATCAGACTGAGCAGCTGCCAAAACCTCTTGGAGGCTCTTACCTTCTAAACAGGGACGTCTGTTTTCTAGTAAAATCAGTAAAAGGAAAGGAGAAAACTCGAAAGAGGCTCCTGCACGCACTCACGTACGTGAACCCTAGTACTCTCTCAGTCCTCAAAGAGAGACCTCGAGAAGGAGACTTGCTGAAGCAAAGCCACAGGGGTCTCTGAGGTTTCCCTGGCCCTGTGCTCCTGTCCTGCCAGGCTGATGTCAGCATCTCTCTCTGAGGTCACCACCTCCCTAACACATTTGACCAATAAGCTGACATCCTGCAAAAGGCCTTTGTGATGTCACTGCCACACCCAACCAAACTCTCAAGTGCTAATGTCCTGCTGCTGGCCTGACACTTTGAAGGTTTGAGGTTGTCATAACTATAAAGGGAAGGGTAACAGCTGTCCTGTGTACAGTACTATAAAATCCCTCCTGGCCAGAGACTCCAAAATCCTTTTCCCTGTAAAGGGTTAAGAAGCTCAGGTAACCTGGCTGGCATCTGACCTAAAGGACCAATAAGGGGACAAGATACTTTCAAATCTTGGGGAGGGGAAGGCTTTTGTTTGTGTTCTTTGTTTGTGTGGGTGTTCGCCCTCGGGACTGAGAGGGACCAGACATCAATCCAGGTTCTCCACATCTTTCTAAACAAGTCTCTCCTATTTCAAACAAGGCATGTTAGTTTTCCTTTGTTTTCTCAACTTGTAAATGTACCTTTTACTAGAGTGTTTATCTTTGTTTGCTGTACTTTGAACCTAAGACTAGAGGGGAGTCCTCTGAGCTCTTTAAGTTTGATTACCCTGTAAGGTTAATTTCCATACTGATTTTACAGAGATGATTTTTACCTTTTTCTTTAATTAAAAGCCTTATTTATAAGAACCTGATTGATTTTTCCTTGTTTTAAGATCCAAGGAGTTTGGATCTTGATTCACCAGGAGTTGGTGGGAGGAAGGAGGGGGGATGGTTAATTTCTCCTTGTTTTAAGATCCAAGGGGGTTGGATCTGTATTCACCAGGGAATTGGTGAAAGGTTTCTCAAGGCTACCCAGGGGAGGAAATTAGCCTTGGGATGGTGGTTAAGCTTAGAAGTTTTCATGCAGGCCCCTACATTTGTACCCTAAACTTCAAAGTGGGGATACAGCCTTGACACAGGTACTCTCTGTGGATCACCCCACTCAATGCGTCTTCATTCTAGGAAGCAAGCCGGCTAGACAGTAAAACATCAGAGGCTGCTCCCAATACTACACTCAGTGTTTCCAAAATTTGTAGACTTTATGGCCACAAGAGACCTTTAGAGCATCTCATCTAAGCCCCTGCATATCATAGGCCTCCTGTATAGTACAATAGTTACTTTTTGGGCACACACATTCCAGAAAGGCATCTAGTCTTCATTCAATGACATCGAGAGATGGAGAATCCACCACTTTCCCTTTTAGTGAGTGCCAGGGGGCTCCATTTCCCCTTCCACTAGCTCGCCATTTACAGGGAGACAGAGCAGTACCTGCAGCAGAGAGCGGGAGTTGCTGAAGGCCTCAGAGGCGCAGCCCCTGCAGTGTCTCAGGCACATGGCGCAAGTGCCGGATGATGCGGGTGCATCACTTTGGCCGTGACGTCCTCCTCCTGCAAGGGAACGAGAACCTGTCAGAGACTCAAACGCCCCGAGCAATCAGGGGGAATTAAGGGCACCTGGAACCAGCAGTATTTAAACTGACTAACTGCCCACCACTGAGGGATGAATTCACCTCCTGAACCCCAGAATGGAGTCTTCTTGTCCTTTCTAGTAACCTCCAGTGCCAACCCACCACCTTGTAGGGTGAGCTCCTGCTACCTCCCCCTCAGTACCCTTGACAGCTGTTCTGCCTCCAAACCACAGCTCAAGTTAGCAGAACCCTCTTCTCCACCCCAACCCAGGTTGCGCAGGGAGTCGGCCCTAGCAGGGGGGGCAGGAGCGATTCTGCCAGCAGTGAAGTGGGTTGCGGGGAAGTTGAGATCTTGCCCCAAGTTGTCCCAGACACTAATGCTAAGCCACAGGATGGCAGCATCTAGTGTCAGTGGAGTCCAAGCACTATTTGAACCCGACAGTTTTGGATCAACTTCCCACAAGGGGAGGTGAAGAGCAGCCCCAGCAACACACACACCACTCCTGGAGGTGGGAGGGGAACAAGAGAAAGGACAAAAGAAGTAAGAGATGAAGAGAAAGGAAGGAGGGATGGAGGAAAAGGTAAAACGAAAAGGACAAACCCTAGTGTCCCCAGTGATTCCACGGGACAAAATTCCAGGGAGGGAAGAAAATTCTGCCACCTTAAACTACTGTTTTCCATGGCTGGAATTCAGCTGGCACCAGATGGATCAGACTGAGCAGGTTTCAAAACCTCTTGGAGGCTCTTACCTTCTAAATAGGGACGTCTGTTTTCTAGTAAAATCCGTCAAAGGAAAGGAGAAAACTCGAAAGAGGCTCCTGCTCACACTCACATACGTCAACCCTAACACTCTCTCAGTCCTCACAGAGAGACCTCGAGAAGGAGACTTGCTGAAGCAAAGCCACAGAGGTCTCTGAGGTTTCCCTGGCCCTGTGCTCCTGTCCTGCCAGGCTGATGTCAGCATCTCTCTCGGAGGTCACCACCTCCCTAACACCTTTGACCAATAGGCTGACGTCCTGCAAAAGGCCTTTGTGATATCACTGCCACACCCACCCTTCCCCGGAAGTGCTAATGTCCTGCTGCTGGCCTGACACTTTGAAGGTTTCAGCTACTCTCTGTGGATCACCCCACTCAATGCCTGTTCATTCTAGGAAGCAAGCCGGCTAGACGGTAAAACATCAGAGGCTGCTCCCAATGCTACACTCAGTGTTTCCAAAATTAGGGGACTTTATGGCCAGAAGAGACCTTTAGAGCATCTCATCTAACCCCTTGCATACCATAGGCTTGCTGTATAGTACAATAGTTACTTTTTGGGCACACACATTGCAGAAAGGCATCTAGTCTTCCTTCAATGACATCAAGAGATGGAGAATCCACCACTTTCCCTTTTAGTGAGAGCCAGGGGGCTCCATTTCCCCTTCCACTAGCTCCCCATTTACAGTGAGCCAGAGCAGTACCTGCAGCAGGGAGAGGGAGTTGCTAAGACCTCAGAGGAACAGCCCCTGCAGTGTCTCAGGCACATGGCGTAAGTGCCGGATGATGCGGAGCTGGTGCATCCCTTTGGCCGTGACGTCCTCCTCCTGCAAGGGAACGAGAACCTGTCAGAGACTCAAATGCCCCGAGGAATCAGGGGCAATTAAGGACACCTGGAACCAGCACTATTTACACCCAGCACCTGCCCACCACTGAGGGATGAATTCACCTCCTGAACCCCAGAATGGAGTCGTCTTCTCCTTTCTAGGAATCTCCAGTGCCAATCCCCGTCCTTGTAGGGTGAGCTCCTGCTACCTCCCCCTCAGTGCCCTTGACAGCTGTTGCACCTCCAAACCACAGCTCAAGTTATCAGAACCCTCTTCTCCACCCCCACCCAGGTTGGGCAGGGAGGCGGCTCTAGCAGGGGGGGCAGGTGGGATTCTGGCAGCAGTGAAGTGGGTTGCGGGGAGGTTGAGATCTTGCCCCAAGTCATCCCAGACACTAATGCTAAACCACATGATGGCAGCATCTAGTGTCAGTGGAGTCCAAGCACTATTTCAACCATACAGTTTTGGATCAACTCCCAACAAGGGGAGGTGAAGAGCACCCCCAGCAACACACACACACACACACACACACACACACATACCACTCCTGGTGGTGGGAGGGGAACAAGAGAAAGGACAAAAGAAGTAAGAGATGAAGAGAAAGGAAGGAGGGATGGAGGAAAAGGTAAAACGAAAAGGACAAACCCTAATGTCCCCAGTGATTCTACCAGACAAAATCCCAGGGAGGGATTAAAATTCTGCCACCTTGAACTAGTGCTTTCCATGCCTAGAATTCAGCTGGCACCAGATGGATCAGACTGAGCAGGTTCCAAAACCTCTTGGAGGCTCTTACTTTCTAAACAGGGATGTCTGTTTTCTAGTAAAATCAGTAAAAGGAAAGGAGACAACTCGAAAGAGGCTCCTGCTCTCACTCAAATACGTGAATCCTAATACTCTCTCAGTCCTCAAGAGAAACCTCGAGAAGGAGACTTGCTGAAGCAAAGCCACAGGGGTCTCTGAGGTTTCCCTGGCCATGCGCCCCTGTCCTGCCTCGCTGATGGCAGCATCTCTCTCTGAGGTTACCACCTCCCTAACACCTTTGACCAATATGCTGAGGTCCTGCAAAAGACCTTTGTGATATCACTGCCACCAATCAAACCCTTAAGTGCTAATGTCCTGCTGCTGGCCTGACACTATGAAGGTTTGAGCTACTCTCTGTGGATCACCCCACTCAATGCGTCTTCATTCTAGGAAGCAAGTGGGCTAGACAGTAAAACATCAGAGGCTGCTCCCAATGCTACACTCAGTGTTTCCAAAATTAGTAGACTTTATGGTCAGAAGAGACCTTTAGAGCATCTAATCTAACCCGCTGCATATCATAGGCTTCCTGTATAGTACAATAGTTACTCTTTGGGCACACACATTCCAGAAAGGCATCTAGTCTTCATTCAATGACATCAAGAGATGGAGAATCCACCACTTTCCCTTTTAGTGAGGGCCAGGGGGCTCCATTTCCCCTTCCACTAGCTCCCCATTTACAGTGAGCCAGAGCAGTACCTGCAGCAGGGAGCGGGAGTTGCTGAAGGCCTCAGAGGAACAGCCCCTGCAGTGTCTCAGGCACCTGGCGCAAGTGCCGGATGATGCGGAGCTGGTGCATCACTTTGGCCGTGACGTCCTCCTGCTGCAAGGGAACGAGAACCTGTCAGAGACTCAAAGGCTGCGAGGAATCAGGGGGAGTTAAGGGCACCTGGAACCAGCAGTATTTCCACCCACCACCTGCCCACCGCTGAGGGATGAATTCACCTCCTGAACCCCAGAATGGAGTCTTCTTGTCCTTTCTAGTATCCTCCAGTGCCAACCCCCCTCCTTGTAGGATTAGCTCCTGCTACCTCCCCCTCAGTGTTCTTCACAGCTGTTCCACCTCCAAACCAAACCTCAAGTTATCAGAACCCTCTTCTGCACCCCCAACCAGGTTGGGCATCGAGGCGGCTCTAGTGGGGGGGCAGGAGGGATACTGCCAGAAGTGAAGTGGGTTGAGGGGAGGTTGAGATCTTGCCCCAAGTCATCCCAGACACTAATGCTAAGCCACAGGATGGCAGCATCTAGTGTCAGTGGAGTCCAAGCACTATTTCAACCATACAGTTTTGGATGAACTCCCCACAAGGGGAGGTGAAGAGCACCCCCAGCAACACACACACAAACACACACACACACACACACCACTCCTGGTGGTGAAAGGGGAACAGGAGAAAGGACAAAAGAAGTAAGAGATGAAGAGAAAGGAAGGAGGGATGGAGGAAAAGGTAAAACGAAAAGGACAAACCCTAATGTCCCCAGTGATTCTACGGGACAAAATCCCAGGGAGGGAATAAAATTCTGCCATCTTAAACTACTGTTTTCCATGCCTAGAATTCAGCTGGCACCAGATGGATCAGACTGAGCAGGTTCCAAAACCTCTTGGAGGCTCTTACCTTCTAAATAGGGACGTCTGTTTTCTAGTAAAATCCGTCAAAGGAAAGGAGAAAACTCGAAAGAGGCTCCTGCTCACACTCACATACGTCAACCCTAACACTCTCTCAGTCCTCAAAGAGAGACCTCGAGAAGGAGACTTGCTGAAGCAAAGCCACAGGGGTCTCTGAGGTTTCCCTGGCCCTGTGCTCCTGTCCTGCCAGGCTGATGTCAGCATCTCTCTCGGAGGTCACCACCTCCCTAACACCTTTGACCAATAGGCTGACGTCCTGCAAAAGGCCTTTGTGATATCACTGCCACACCCACCCTTCCCCGGAAGTGTTAATGTCCTGCTGCTGGCCTGACACTTTGAAGGTTTCAGCTACTCTCTGTGGATCACGCCACTCAATGCCTATTCATTCTAGGAAGCAAGACGGCTAGACGGTAAAACATCAGAGGCTGCTCCCTATGCTACACTCAGTGTTTCCAAAATTAGGGGACTTTATGGCCAGAAGAGACCTTTAGAGCATCTCATCTAACCCCTTGCAAACCATAGGCTTGCTGTATAGTACAATAGTTACTTTTTGGGCACACACATTCCAGAAAGGCATCTAGTCTTCCTTCAATGACATCAAGAGATGGAGAATCCACCACTTTCCCTTTTAGTGAGTGCCAGGGGGCTCCATTTCCCCTTCCACTAGCTCGCCATTTACAGTGAGCCAGAGCAGTACCTGCAGCGGGGAGCGGGAGTTGCTGATGGCCTCAGAGGCACAGCCCCTGCAGTGTCTCAGGAATCTGGCGCAAGTGCCGGATGATGCGGAGCTGGTGCATCACTTTTGGCCGTGACGTCCTCTGCTGCAAGGGAACGAGAACCTGTCAGAGACTCAAACGCCCCGAGGAATCAGCGGGAATTAAGGGCACCTGGAACCAGCACTACTTCCACCCATCACCTGCCCACCACTGAGGGATAAATTCACCTCCTGAACCCCAGAATGGAGTCTTCTTGTCCTTTCTAGTAACCTCCAGTGACAACCCCCCTCCTTGAAGGATGAGCTCCTGCTATCTCCCCCTCAGTGCCCTTGACAGCTGTTCCACCTCCAAACCACAGCTCAAGTTATTAGTACCTTTGGACACAGACTGGCTAACCTAGTGAGGAGGGCTTTAAACTAGGTTCGACGGGGACAGGTGAGCAAAGCCCACAGGTAAGTGGGGAACATGGAGACCGGGGAGATGGGTCAAAAACGAGAGGGAGTGTGGGCTATATTGTCAGAGGGAAAGGAGGGTCAGGACAAAACTGGGAGGAAAGATCAAACCAGTATCTTAGATGTCTCTATACAAATGCGAGAAGTATGGGGAATAAGCAGGAAGAACTGGAAGTGCTAATAAATAAATACAACTATGACATTGTTGGCATTACTGAAACTTGGTGGGATAATACACATGATTGGAATGTTGGTGTGGATGGGTACAGCTTGCTCAGGAAGGATAGACAGGGGAAAAAGGGAGGAGGTGTTGCCTTGTATATTAAAAATGTACACACTTGGACTGAGGTATTGATGGACATAGGAGACGGAAGTGTTGAGAGTCTCTGGGTTAGGCTAAAAGGGGTAAAAAACAAGGGAGATGTCATGCTAGGAGTATACTACAGGCCACCTAACCAGGTGGAAGAGGTGGATGAGGCTTTTTTTAAGCAACTAACAAAATCATCCAAAGCCCAAGATTTGGTGGTGATGGGGGACTTCAACTATCCGGCTATATGTTGGGAAAATAACACAGCGGGGCACAGACTATCCAACAAATTCCTGGACTGCATTGGAGACAACTTTTTATTCCAGAAGGTTGAAAAAGCTACTGGGGGGAAGCTGTTCTAGTCTTGATTTTAACAAATAGGGAGGAACTCGTTGAGAATTTGAAAGTAGAAGGCAGCCTGGGTGAAAGTGATCATGAAATCATAGAGTTTGCAATTCTAAGGAAGGGTAGAAGGGAGAACAGCAAAATAGAGACAATGGATTTCAGGAAGGCAGATTTTGGTAAGCTCAGAGAGCTGATAGGTAAGGTCCCATGGGAATCAAGACTGAGGGGAAAAACAACTGAGGAGAGTTGGCAGTTTTTCAAAGGGACACTATTAAGGGCCCAAAAGCAAGCTATTCCGCTGGTTAGGAAAGATAGAAAATGTGGCAAAAGACCACCTTGGCTTAACCATGAGATCTTGCATGATCTAAAAAATAAAAAGGAGTCATATAAAAAATGGAAACTGGGACAGATTACAAAGGATGAATATAGGCAAACAACACAGGAATGCAGGGGCAAGATTAGAAAGGCAAAGGCACAAAATGAGCTCAAACTAGCTACGGGAATAAAGGGAAACAAGAAGACTTTTTATCAATACATTAGAAGCAAGAGGAAGACCAAAGACAGGGTAGGCCCGCTGCTTAGTGAAGAGGGAGAAACAGTAACAGGAAACTTGGAAATGGCGGAGATGCTTAATGACTTCTTTGTTTCGGTCTTCACCGAGAAGTCTGAAGGAATGCCTAACATAGTGAATGCTAATGGGAAGGGGGTAGGTTTAGCAGATAAAATAAAAAAAGAACAAGTTAAAAATCACTTAGAAAAGTTAGATGCCTGCAAGTCACCCGGGCCTGATGAAATGCATCCTAGAATACTCAAGGAGCTAATAGAGGAGGTATCTGAGCCTCTAGCTATTATCTTTGGAAAATCATGGGAGACGGGAGAGATTCCAGAAGACTGGAAAAGGGCAAATATAGTGCCCATCTATAAAAAGGGAAATAAAAACAACCCAGGAAACTACAGACCCCAGTGAGTTTAACTTCTGTGCCAGGGAAGATAATGGAGCAAGTAATTAAGGAAATCATCTGCAAACACTTGGAAGGTGGTAAGGTGATAGGGAACAGCCAGCATGGATTTGTGAAGAACAAATCATGTCAAACCAATCTGATAGCTTTCTTTGATAGGATAACGAGCCTTGTGGATAAGGGTGAGGCTGTGGATGTGGTATACCTAGACTTTAGTAAGGCATTTGATACGGTCTCGCATGATATTCTTATTGATAAACTAGGCAAATACAATTTAGATGGGGCTACTATAAGGTGGGTGCATAACTGGCTGGATAACCGTACTCAGAGAGTTGTTATTAATAGTTCCCAATCCTGCTGGAAAGCCATAACGAGTGGGGTATCGCAGGGGTCTGTTTTGGGACCGGCGCTGTTCAATATCTTCATCAACGACTTAGATATTGGCATAGAAAGTACGCTTATTAAGTTTGCGGATGATACCAAACTGGGAGGGATTGCAACTGCTTTGGAGGACAGGGTCATAATTCAAAATGATCTGGACAAATTGGAGAAATGGTCTGAGTTAAACAGGATGAAGTTTAACAAAGACAAATGCAAAGTGCTCCACTTAGGAAGGAACAATCAGTTTCACACATACAGAATGGGAAGAGACTGTCTAGGAAGGAGTACGGCAGAAAGGGATCTAGGGGTTATAGTGGACCACAAGCTAAATATGAGTCAACAGTGTGATGCTGTTGCAAAAAAAGCAAACCTGATTCTGGGATGTATTAACAGGTGTGTTGTGAGCAAGACACGAGAAGTCATTCTTCCGCTCTACTCTGCTCTGGTTAGGCCTCAGCTGGAGTATTGGGTCCAGTTCTGGGCACCGCATTTTAAAAAAGATGTGGAGAAATTGGAAAGGGTCCAGAGAAGAGCAACAAGAATGATTAAAGGTCTTGAGAACATGACCTATGAAGGAAGGCTGAAAGAATTGGCTTTGTTTAGTTTGGAAAAGAGAAGACTGAGAGGAGACATGATAGCAGTTTTCAGGTATTTAAAAGGGTGTCATAAGGAGGAGGGAGAAAACTTGTTCACCTTAGCCTCTAAGGATAGAACCAGAAGCAATGGGTTTAAAGTGCAGCAAGGGAGGTCTAGGTTGGACATTAGGAAAAAGTTCCTAACTGTCAGGGTGGTTAAACACTGGAATAAATTGCCGAGGGAGGTTGTGGAATCTCCATCTCTTGAGATATTTAAGAGTAGGTTAGATAAATGTCTATCAGGGATGGTCTAGATGGTATTTGGTCTTGCCAGGCGGGCAGGGGACTGGACTCGATGACCTCTCGAGGTCCCTTCCAGTCCGATAATCTATGAATGTATGAAAAAAACACTGTTCTCCACCCCCACCCAGGTTGGCCAAGAGGCGGCTCTAGCAGGTGGGGCAGGAGGGATTCTGGCAGCAGTGAAGTGGGTTGCGGGGAAGTTGAGATCTTGACCCAAGTCATCCCAGACACTAATGTTAAGCCACAGGATGGCAGCATCTAGTGTCAGTGGAGTCCAAACACTATTTCAACCCCACAGTTTTCGAGGAACAGGAGAAAGGACAAAAGAAGTAAGAGATGAAGAGAAAGGAAGGAGGGATGGAGGAAAAGGTAAAACAAAAAGGACAAACCCTAATGTCCCCAGTGATTCTACGGCACAAAATCCAAGGGATGGAATAAAATTCTGCCATCTTAAACTACTGTTTTCCATGCCTAGAATTCAGCTGGCACCACGTGGATCAGACTGAGCAGCTGCCAAAACCTCTTGGAGGCTCTTACCTTCTAAACAGGGACGTCTGTTTTCTAGTAAAATCAGTAAAAGGAAAGGAGAAAACTCGAAAGAGGCTCCTGCACGCAATCACGTACGTGAACCCTAATACTCTCTCAGTCCTCAAAGAAAGACCCCGAGAAGGAGACTTGCTGAAGCAAAGCCACAGGGGTCTCTGAGGTTTCCCTGGCCCTGTGCTCCCGTCCTGCCAGGCTGATGTCAGCATCTCTCTCTGAGGTCACCACCTCCCTAACACATTTGACCAATAAGCTGACATCCTGCAAAAGGCCTTTGTGATGTCACTGCCACACCCAACCAAACCCTCAAGTGCTAATGTCCTGCTGCTGGCCTGACACTTTGAAGGTTTGAGGTTGTCATAACTATAAAGGGAAGGGTAACAGCTGTCCTGTGTACAGTACTATAAAATCCCTCCTGGCCAGAGACTCCAAAATCCTTTTCCCTCTAAAGGGTTAAGAAGCTCAGGTAACCTGGCTGGCATCTGACCTAAAGGACCAATAAGGGGACAAGATACTTTCAAATCTTGGGGAGGGGAAGGCTTTTGTTTGTGTTCTTTGTTTGTGTGGGTGTTCGCCCTCGGGACTGAGAGGGACCAGACATCAATCCAGGTTCTCCACATCTTTCTAAACAAGTCTCTCCTATTTCAAACAAGGCGTGTTAGTTTTCCTTTGTTTTCTCAACTTGTAAATGTACCTTTTACTAGAGTGTTTATCTTTGTTTGCTGTACTTTGAACCTAAGACTAGAGGGGAGTCCTCTGAGCTCTTTAAGTTTGATTACCCTGTAAGGTTAATTTCCATACTGATTTTACAAGGATGATTTTTACCTTTTTCTTTAATTAAAGGCCTTATTTTTAAGAACCTGATTGATTTTTCCTTGTTTTAAGATCCAAGGAGTTTGGATCTTGATTCACCAGGAGTTGGTGGGAGGAAGGAGGGGAATGGTTAATTTCTCCTTCTTTTAGATCCAAGGGGGTTGGATCTGTATTCACCAGAAGTTGGTGGGAGGAAGGAGGGGGGACGGTTTATTTCTCCTTGTTTTAAGATCCAAGGGGTTTGGATCTGTATTCACCAGGGAATTGGTGAAAGGTTTCTCAAGGCTACCCAGGGGAGGAAATTAGCCTTGGGATGGTGGTTAAGCTTAGAAGTTTTCATGCAGGCCCCTACATTTGTACCCTAAACTTCAAAGTGGGGATACAGCCTTGACACAGGTACTCTCTGTGGATCACCCCACTCAATGCGTCTTCATTCTAGGAAGCAAGACGGCTAGACAGTAAAACATCACAGGCTGCTCCCAATACTACACTCAGTGTTTCCAAAATTTGTAGACTTTATGGCCACAAGAGACCTTTAGAGCATCTCATCTAAGCCCCTGCATATCATAGGCCTCCTGTATAGTACAATAGTTACATTTTGGGCACACACATTCCAGAAAGGCATCTAGTCTTCATTCAATGACATCGAGAGATGGAGAATCCACCACTTTCCCTTTTAGTGAGTGCCAGGGGGCTCCATTTCCCCTTCCACTAGCTCGCCATTTACAGGGAGACAGAGCAGTACCTGCAGCAGAGAGCGGGAGTTGCTGAAGGCCTCAGAGGCGCAGCCCCTGCAGTGTCTCAGGCACCTGGCGCAAGTGCCGGATGATGCGGGTGCATCACTTTGGCCGTGACGTCCTCCTGCTGCAAGGGAACGAGAACCTGTCAGAGACTCAAATGCCCCGAGGAATCAGGGGGAATTAAGGGCACCGGGAACCAGCAGTATTTCCACTCAGCACCTGCCCACCGCTGAGGGATGAATTCACCTCCTGAACCCCAGAATGGAGTCTTCTTGTCCTTTCTAGTAACCTCCAGTGCCAAATCCCCTCCTTGAAGGGTGAGCTGCTGCTACCTCCCTCTCAGTGCCCTTGACAGATGTTCCACCACCAAACCACAGCTCAAGTTATCAGAACCCTCTTCTCCACCCCCACCCAGGTTGGCCAGGGAGGCGGCTCTAGCAGGGGTGGCAGGAGGGATTCTGCCAGCAGTGAAGTGGGTTCCGGGGAGGTTGAGATCTTGCCCCAAGTCATCCCAGACACCAATGCTAATCCACACGATGGCAGCATCTAGTGTCAGTGGAGTCCAAGCACTATTTCAACCACACAGGTTTGGATGAACTCCCCACAAAGGGAGGTGAAGAGCACCCCCAGCAACACACAAACCACTCCCGGTGGTGGGAGGGGAACAGGAGAAAGGACAAAAGAAGTAAGAGATGAAGAGAAAGGAAGGAGGGAGGGAGGAAAAGGTAAAATGAAAAGGACAAACACTAATGTCCCCAGTGATTCTACGGGACAAAATCACAGGGAGGGAATAAAATTCTGCGACCTTGAACTAGTGTTTTCCATGCTTAGAATTCAGCTGGCACCAGGTGGATCAGACTGAACAGGATACAAACCTCTCCGAGGCACTTACTTTCCTCAAAGAGAGACCTCAAGGAGGAGACTTGGTGAAGCAAAGCCAGAGGGGTCTCTGAGGTTTCCCTGGCCCTCATGTCAGCATCTCTCTCTGATGTCAGCATCTCTCTCTGAGGTCACCACCTCCCTAACACATTTGACCAATAAGCTGACGTCCTGCAAAAGGCCTTTGTGGTGTCACTGCCACACCCAACCAAACCCTGAAGTGCTAATGTCCTCCTGCTGGCCTGACACTTTGAAGGTTTGAGCTACTCTGTGTGAATCACCCCACTCAATGGGTCTTCATTCTAGGAAGCAAGCCGGCTAGACAATAAAACATCAGAGGCTGCTCCCAATGCTATACTCACTGTTTCCAAAATTACTACACTTTATGGCCAGAAGAGACCTTTAGAGCATCTCATCTAAGCCCCTGCATATCATGGGCTTCCTGTATAGTACAATAGTTACTTTTTGGGCACAAACATTCCAGAAAGGTATCTAGTCTAAATTAAATGACATTAAGAGATGGAGAATCCATCACTTTCCCTTTTAGTGAGTGCCAGGGGGCTCCATTTCCCCTTCCACTAGCTCCCCATTTACAGTGAGCCAGAGCAGTACCTGCAGCAGGGAGCGGGAGTTCCTGAAGGCCTCAGAGGCGCAGCCCCTGCAGTGTCTCAGGCACATGGCGTAAGTGCAGGATGATGCGGAGCTGGTGCATCATTTTGGCCGTGACGTCCTCCTGCTGCAAGGGAACGAGAACCTGTCAGAGACTCAAACGCCCCGAGGAATCAGGGGGAATTAAGGGAACCTGGAACCAGCAGTATTTCCACCCAGCACCTGCCCATCAATGAGAGATGAATTCACCTCCTGAACCCCAAAATGGAGTCTTCTTGTCCTTTCTAGAAACCTCCAGAGCCAACCCCCCTCCTTGTAGGGTGAGCTCCTGCTACCTCCTGCTCAGTGCCCTTCACAGATATTCCACCTCCAAACCACAGCTCAAGTCATCAGAACCCTCTTCTCCACACCGACACAGGTTGGGCTGGGAGGCGGCTCTAACAGGGTGTGCAGGAGGGATTCTGGCAGCAGTGAAGTGGGTTGCAGGGAGGTTGAGATCTTGACCCAAGTCATCCCAGACACTAATGCTAAGTCACACAATGGCAGCATCTACTGTCAGTGGGGTCCAAGCACTATTTCAACCCCACAGTTTTGGATCAACTCCCCACAAGGGGAGGAGAAGAGAACCATCAGCACCACACACACACACACACACACACACACACACACACACACACACACACACACACACACACCACTCCTGGTGGTATGAGGGGAACAAGAGAAAGGACAAAAGAAGTAAGAGATGAAGAGAAAGGAAGGAGGGATGGAGGAAAAGGTAAAAGGAAAAGGACAAACCCTAATGTCCCCATGTCGGACATCAGCAATGGTAACATACATAAGCCAGTATGTGAACACTTCAATCTCCCTGGTCATTCTATTACAGATTTAAAAGTCACTATCATTGAACAAAAAAAACTTCAGAAACAGACTTCAAAGAGAAACAGCAGAACTAAAATTCATTTGCAAATTCAACACCATTAATCTGGGCTTGAATAGGGACTGGGAGTGGCTGGCTCACTACAGAAGCAGCTTTTCCTCTCCTGGAATTGACACCTCCTCATCTATTATTTGGAGTGGACTACATCCACCCTGATTTTTGAATTGGCCCTGTCAACACTGGTTCTCCACTTGTGAAGTAACTCCCTGCTCTCCATGTGTCAGTATATAATGCCTGCATCTGTAACTTTCACTCTATGCATCCGAAGAAGTGAGGTTTTTACTCACGAAAGCTTATGCCCAAATAAATCTGTTAGTCTTTAAGGTGCCACCAGACTCCTTGTTGTTTTCCTAATATCCCCAGTGATTCTACGGGACAAAATCCCAGGGAGGGAATAAAATTCTGCCACCTTAAGCTAGTGTTTTCCATGCCTAGAATTCAGATGGCACCAGGTGGATCAGACTGAACAGGTTACAAACCTCTCCGAGGCACTTACTTTCTCAACAGGGACTTCTGTTTTCTAGTAAAATGGGTAAAAGGAAAGGAGAAAACTCGAAAGAGGCTCCTGCTCACACTCACATATGTGAACCCTAATACTCAGTCCTCAAAGAGAGCTCGAGAAGGAGACTTGCTGAAGCAAAGCCACAGGGGTCTCTGAGGTTTCCCTGGCCCTGCGCCCCTGTTTTGCCTGGCTGATGTGAGCATCTCTCTCTGAGGTCACCACCTCCCTAACAACTTTGACCAATAGGCTGAGCTCCTGCAAAAGGCCTTTGTGATGTCACTGCCACACCCACCCATCCCCTGAAGTGCTAATGTCCTGCTGCTGGCCTGACACTTTGAAGGCTTGAGCTACTCTCTGTGGATCACCCCACTCAATGCGTCTTCATTCTAGGAAGCAAGCCGGTTAGACAGTAAAACATTAGAGGCTGCTCCCAATGCTACACTCAGTGTTTCCAAAATTAATACACTTTATGGCCAGAAGAGACCTTTAGAGCATCTCATCTAACCCCCTGCATATCATAGGCTTCCTGTATAGGACAATAGTTACTTTTTGGGCACAAACATTCCAGAAAGGTATCTAGTTTCATTCAATGACTTCAAGAGATGGAGAATCCACCACTTTCCCTTTCACTGAGTGCCAGGGGGCTCCATTTCCCCTTCCACTAGCTCCCCATTTACAGTGAGCCAGAGCAGTACCTGCAACAGGGAGCGGGAGTTGCTGAAGGCCTCAGAGGCACAACCCCTGCAGTGTCTCTGGCACCTGGGGCAAGTGATGGATGATGCGGAGCTGGTGCCTCACTTTGGCCGTGACGCCCTCCTGCTGCAAGGGAATGAGAACCAGTCAGACTCAAACGCCCCGAGGAATCAGGGGGAATTAAGGGCACCTGGAACCAGCAGTATTTCCACTCAGCACCTGCCCAACACTGAGGGATAAATTCACCTCCTGAAACCCAGAATGGAGTCTTCTTGTCCTTTCTAGTAACCTCCAGTGCCAATCCCCCTCCTTCTAGGGTGAGCTCCTGCTACCTCCCCCTCAGTGTCCTTGACAGCTGTTCCACCTCCAAACCACAGCTTAAGTCATCAGAAACCTCTTCTAGACCCCCACCAAGGTTGGGCTGGGAGGCGGGTCTAGCAGTGGGGGCAGGAGGGATTCTGGCAGCAGTGAAGTGGGTTGCGGGGAGGTTGAGATCTTGCCCAAGTCATCCGAGACACTAACGCTAAGCCACAGGATGGCAGCATCTAGTGTCTGTGGAGTCCAAGCACTATTTCAACCCCACAGTTTTGGATGAACTTCACACAAGAGGAGGTGAAGATCACCCCCAGCAACACACACACACACACACACACACACACACACACACACACACACCACTCCTGGTGGTGGGAGGGGAACAGGAGAAAGGACAAAAGAAGTAAGAGATGAAGAGAAAGGAAGGAGGGATGGTGGAAAAGGTAAAACGAAAAGGACAACCCCTAATGTCCCCAGTGATTCCACGGGACAAAATCCCGTGTGGACTACAAAATTCTGTCACCTTGAACTAGTGTTTTCCATGCCTAGAATTCAACGGGCACCAGGTGGATCAGACTGAGCAGGTTCAAAAACCTCTTGGAGGCTCTTACCTTCTAAACAGGGACGTCTGTTTTCTAGTAAAATCAGTAAAAGGGAAGGAGAAAACTCGAAAGAGGCTCCTGTTCGCACTCACATACGTGAACCCTAATACTCTCTCAGTATCATAGAATCATAGAATCATAGAATATCAGAGTTGGAAGGGACCTCAAGAGGTCATCTAGTCCAACCCCCTGCTCAAAGCAGGACCAATTCCCAGCTAAATCATCCCAGCCAGGGCTTTGTCAAGCCGGGCCTTAAAAACCTCCAAGGAAGGAGACTCCACCACCTCCCTAGGTAACGCATTCCAGTGTTTCACCACCCTCCTAGTGAAATAGTTTTTCCTGATATCCAACCTGGACCTCCCCCACCGCAACTTGAGACCATTGCTCCTTGTTCTGTCCTCTGCCACCACTGAGAACAGTACTCAAAGAGAGACCTCGAGAAGGAGACTTGCTAAAGCAAAGCCACAGGGGTCTCTGAGGTTTCCCTGGTCCTGCGCCCCTGACTGATGTCAGCATCTCTCTCTGAGGTCACCACCTCCCTAACACCTTTGACCAATACGCTGAGATACTGCATGTAGCGGGGCGGCCTGGCTCCCAGGCGCCCCAGGAAGTCAAGGCCACCGCGGCCTGTCCCCACCCCCCGGAAGTCAAGGGGCGGGACAGGAAGTATAAAGGCCAAGCCACAGCGCTCAGTAGCTGGCCGGCAGCGAGAGAGGACAGACGCTGGTGCCCGAGCTCCCGCGGACCTGAGCCTGCCGAGAGCCCGGTATCCTGAGGAACGGTCTGAGCTTCCCCCGCCAAGGGCCCAGAGGGAGTGACAGACCTACCTGCTGCTCGGGGCCCGGAGCAGCCCATGATCTGCGACCCAGCAGACGGAACTCAGGAGGAACAGGTACCCATGGAGGAGGAGATGGGAAGTGGCCCGGGGATAGCAGACCCCGAACCCATGTCAGTGTGTTGCGGTCAGGATCCCCACTGACTGCGCGGCAGACGGACTGCTGCGGATAGGGCCCCGGGCTGGAACACAGTGGAGTGGGTGGGCCTGTGTTCCCCCCTGCCACCCCGTGCTGGGTGGCAGTCTCTCCTCCTCCTTGTCCAAGGGGCCTGGGCCTCTGACTGACGATTGGTTTGCTGCCCCGCCCTGACCTAGGGCCTGGGCTAACCCAAACTGACCCAGCTCCTGCTACAAGGCCTGGGCCGCTGACTGACTACTGGTTTGTTCCCCGCCCTGACCCAGGGCCGGAGCTGTTGATTGTGTGCTCAGTCCCTGCATAAGGGCCTGAGCTCTGAACTGTTGATTGTGTGCTCAGTCCCTGCACAAAGGCCTGAGCGCCGAACTGTTGATTGTGTGCTCAGCCCCTACCCAAAGGTCTGGGCCCTAACTGTTATTCGCTTTGTAGCGGGGCGGCCTGGCTCCCAGGTACCCCAGGAAGGGACGAGCCCCACCCCGGAACTACTACACTGCAAAAGGCCTTTGTGATGTCACTGCCACACTCACCCATCCCCTGAAGTGCTAATGTCCTGCTGCTGCCCTGACACTTTGAAGGTTTCAGCTACTCTCTGTGGATCACCCCACTCGATGCGTCTTCATTCTAGGAAGCAAGCCGGCTAGACAGTAAAGCATCAGAGGCTGCTCCCAATGCTACACTCAGTGTTTCCAAAATTACTACACTTTATGGCCAGAAGAGACCTTTAGAACATCTCATCTAACCCCCTGCATATCATAGGCTTCCTGTATAGTACAATAGGTACTTTTTGGGCACACACATTCCAGAAAGGCATCTAGTCTTCATGAAATGACATCAAGAGATGGAGAATCCACCACTTTCCCTTTTACTGAGTGCCAGGGGGCTCCATTTCCTCTTCCACTAGCTCGCCATTTACAGTGAGCCAGAGCAGTACCTGCAGCAGGGAATGGGAGTTGCTGATGTCCACAGAGGCACAGCCCTTGCAGTGTCTAAGGCACCTGGCACAAGTGCCGGATGATGCAGAGCTGGTGCATCACTCTGGCCATGACGTCCTCCTGCTGCAAGGGAACGAGAACCTGTCAGAGACTCAAACGCCCCGAGGAATCAGGGGGAATTAAGGGCACCGGGAACCAGCAGTATTTCCACTCAGCACCTGCCCACCGCTGAGGGATGAATTCACCTCCTGAACCCCAGAATGGAGTCTTCTTGTCCTTTCTAGTAACCTCCAGTGCCAAATCCCCTCCTTGAAGGGTGAGCTGCTGCTACCTCCCTCTCAGTGCCCTTGACAGATGTTCCACCACCAAACCACAGCTCAAGTTATCAGAACCCTCTTCTCCACCCCCACCCAGGTTGGCCAGAGAGGCGGCTCTAGCAGGGGTGGCAGGAGGGATTCTGCCAGCAGTGAAGTGGGTTCCGGGGAGGTTGAGATCTTGCCCCAAGTCATCCCAGACACCAATGCTAATCCACACGATGGCAGTATCTAGTGTCAGTGGAGTCCAAGCACTATTTCAACCACACAGGTTTGGATGAACTCCCCACAAAGGGAGGTGAAGAGCACCCCCAGCAACACACAAACACACACACACGCACAAACCACTCCCGGTGGTGGGAGGGAAACAGGAGAAAGGACAAAAGAAGTAAGAGATGAAGAGAAAGGAAGGAGGGAGGGAGGAAAAGGTAAAACGAAAAGGACAAACACTAATGTCCCCAGTGATTCTACGGGACAAAATCACAGGGAGGGAATAAAATTCTGCCACCTTGAACTAGTGTTTTCCATGCTTAGAATTCAGCTGGCACCAGGTGGATCAGACTGAACAGGATTCAAACCTCTCCGAGGCACTTACTTTCCTCAAAGATAGACCTCAAGGAGGAGACTTGCTGAAGCAAAGCCAGAGGGGTCTCTGAGGTTTCCCTGGCCCTCATGTCAGCATCTCTCTCTGAGGTCACCACCTCCCTAACACATTTGACCAATAAGCTGACGTCCTGCAAAAGGCCTTTGTGATGTCACTGCCACACCCAACCAAACCCTGAAGTGCTAATGTCCTCCTGCTGGCCTGACACTTTGAAGGTTTGAGCTACTCTGTGTGAATCACCCCACTCAATGGGTCTTCATTCTAGGAAGCAAGCCGGCTAGACAATAAAACATCAGAGGCTGCTCCCAATGCTACACTCCGTGTTTCCAAAATTACTACACTTTATGGCCAGAAGAGACCTTTAGAGCATCTAATCTAAGCCCCTGCATATCATGGGCTTCCTGTATAGTACAATCGTTACTAAGTGTCACAATGGGAGCATCTACTGTCAGTGGGGTCCAAGCACTATTTCAACCCCACAGTTTTGGATCAACTCCCCACAAGGGGAGGAGAAGAGAACCATCAGCACCACACACACACACACACACACACACACACACACACACACACACACACACACACACACACACACACACACACACACCACTCCTGGTGGTGTGAGGGGAACAAGAGAAAGGACAAAAGAAGTAAGAGATGAAGAGAAAGGAAGGAGAGATGGAGGAAAAGGTAAAAGGAAAAGGACAAACCCTAATGTCCCCATGTCGGACATCAGCAATGGTAACATACATAAGCCAGTATGTGAACACTTCAATCTCCCTGGTCATTCTATTACAGATTTAAAAGTCACTATCATTGAACAAAAAAAACTTCAGAAACAGACTTCAAAGAGAAACAGCAGAACTAAAATTCATTTGCAAATTCAACACCATTAATCTGGGCTTGAATAGGGACTGGGAGTGGCTGGCTCACTACAGAAGCAGCTTTTCCTCTCCTGGAATTGACACCTCCTCATCTATTATTGGGAGTGGACTACATCCACCCTGATTTTTGAATTGGCCCTGTCAACACTGGTTCTCCACTTGTGAAGTAACTCCCTGCTCTCCATGTGTCAGTATATAATGCCTGCATCTGTAACTTTCACTCTATGCATCCGAAGAAGTGAGGTTTTTACTCACGAAAGCTTATGCCCAAATCAATCTGTTAGTCTTTAAGGTGCCACCAGACTCCTTGTTGTTTTTGTAGATACAGACTAACATGGCTACCCCCTGATACTTGACACCATGCAAGGCACTAAATTTAGCCGTATGGAGTGGAAATCCATCAACCTCAACAAAAAACTTGCACAGATACAGACAGACATCATCTTCCTCTCCAAATGCAAACAGATGGACATCATACCAAAAGGACTGAAGGTAAAAAATCCATTGCAATCAACATACTACACTGAGTATGGTGAGAGATTGTGCCACACACTCTCTCAAAGAAACTGAGGAACCACCTGATCAGCATCCTGTACAGCAGACAGGAGAAGATCAAGAATGAGCTCTCAGAACTGGAGACTCTCATACAATACCAGCCTTCTACACAAACTTCCACGTGGCTGGACTTTACAAAAATGAGACAAGCCATTTACAATGCACACTTCACTTCTCTACAGAGGAAAAAGGACTGTAAGTTATCTAAACTAATACCTGCCACTAGGGGCTATAACAATGGTACCCTCAACTCATCTAACAACATTGTCAATCTTTCCAACCACACGCTTAGCCCAGCAGAAGAGTCTGTCCTATCTCGGGGACTCTCTTTCTGTCCCACCGTCCCCACGAACATGATACAGTTCTGCGGTGATCTGGAAGCCTACTTTCCTCGTCTCCGACTCAAGGAATATTTTCAACGCACCACTGAACAGTGCACTGACCCACAGGAACCCTCCTACCAACACTACAAAAAGAAGAATTCTGCGTGGACTCCTCCTGACGGTCGAAATGACAGACTGGACCTCTACATAGAGTGTTTCCGCAGACGTGCACAGGCTGAAATTGTGGACAAACAACATCACTTGTCCCATAACCTCAGCCGTACAGAACGCAATGCCAGCCACAGCCTCAGAAACAACTCTGACATTATCATCAAAGGGGCTGACAAAGGAGGTGCTGTAGTCATAATGAACAGGTCAGATTATGAACAGGAGGCTGCCAGGCAACTCTCCAAGACCACATTCTACAGGCCACTATCCTCTGATCCCACTGAGGAATACCAAAAGAAACTACACCATCTGCTCAAGAAACTCCCAGCTATAGTACGGGAACAAATCTACATGGACACACCCCCAGAACCCCGACCAGGGGTATTCTATCTGCTACCCAAGATCCATAAACCCGGAAACCCTGGACGCCCCATCATCTCAGGCATTGGCACTCTGACGGCAGGATTATCTGGCTATTTGGCCTCTCTCCTCAGGCCCTATGCTACCAGCACTCCCAGCTATCTTCGAGACACCACCAACTTCCTGAGGAAACTACAATGCATTGATGTTCTTCCTGGAAACACCATCCTGGCCACGATGCATGTAGAAGCACTTTATACCAATATTCCACATGAGGATGGACTACAAGCTGTCAGGAACAGTATCCCTGATGAGGCCACAGCAAGCCTGGTGGCTGAGCTTTGTGACTTTGTCCTCACCCACAACCACTTCAGATTTGGGGACAACTTATACCTTCAAGTCAGTGGCACTGCTATGGGTACTCGCATGGCCCCACAGTATGCCAACATTTTTATGGCTGACTTAGAACAACGCTTCCTCAGCTCTCGTCCCCTAGTGCCCCTCCTCTACTTGCACTACATTGACGACATCTTCATCATATGGACCCATGGAAAGGAGGCCCTTGAAGAATTCCACCTGGACTTCAACAATTTCCACCCCACCATCAACCTCAGCCTGGACCAGTCCACACAAGAGATCCACTTCCTGGACACTACAGTACAAATAAGTGATGGTCACATAAACACCACCCTATACCGGAAACCTACTGACCGCTATACGTACCTACATGCCTCCGGCTTCCATCCAAGACACATCACACGATCCATTGTCTACAGCCAAGCCCTAAGATACAACCGAATTTGCTCCAACCCCTCAGACAGAGACAAACACCTACAAGATCTTTATCAAGCATTCGTAAAACTACAATACCCACCTGGGGAAGTGAGGAAACAGATTGACAGAGCAAGACGGGTACCCAGAAATCACCTACTACAGGACAGGCCCAACAAGAACAATAACAGAACACCACTGGCCATCACATACAGCCCCCAGCTAAAACCTCTCCAGCGCATTATCCACGATCTACAACCTATCCTGGAAAATGATCCCTCACTCTCACAGACCTTGGGAGGCAGGCCAGTCCTCGCTTACAGACAACCCCCCAACCTGAAGCAAATACTCACCAGCAACTACACACCACACCACAGAAACACCAACCCAGGAACCTATCCCCGTAGCAAAACTCGTTGCCTACTCTGTCCCCATATCTACTCTGGCAACAGCATCAGAGGACCCAACCACATCAGCCACACCATCAGGGACTCATTCACCTGCACATCCACTAATGTCATATATGCCATCATGTGCCAGCAATGCCCCTCTCCCATGTACATTGGCCAAACCGGACAGTCCCTCCGCAAAAGAATAAATGGACACAAATCGGACATCAGACTCAAACGCCCCGAGGAATCAGGGGGAATTAAGGGCACCTGGAACCAGCAGTATTTCCACTCAGCACCTGCCCACCACTGAGGGCTGAATTCACCTCCTGAATCCCAGAATGGAGTCTTCTTGTCCTTTCTAGTAACCTCCAGTGCCAATCCCCCTCCTTCTAGGGTGAGCTCCTGCTACCTCCCCCTCAGTGTCCTTGACAGCTGTTCCACCTCCAAACCACAGCTTAAGTCATCAGAAACCTCTTCTAGACCCCCACCAAGGTTGGGCTGGGAGGCGGGTCTAGCAGTGGGGGCAGGAGGGATTCTGGCAGCAGTGAAGTGGGTTGCGGGGAGGTTGAGATCTTGCCCAAGTCATCCGAGACACTAACGCTAAGCCACAGGATGGCAGCATCTAGTGTCTGTGGAGTCCAAGCACTATTGCAACCCCACAGTTTTGGATGAACTTCCCACAAGAGGAGGTGAAGATCATCCCCAGCAACACACACACACACACACACACACACACACACCACTCCTGGTGGTGGGAGGGGAACAGGAGAAAGGACAAATGAAGTAAGAGATGAAGAGAAAGGAAGGAGGGATGGTGGAAAAGGTAAAACGAAAAGGACAAACCCTAATGTCCCCAGTGATTCCACGGGACAAAATCCCGTGTGGATTACAAAATTCTGTCACCTTGAACTAGTGTTTTCCATGCCTAGAATTCAACGGGCACCAGGTGGATCAGACTGAGCAGGTTCAAAAACCTCTTGGAGGCTCTTACCTTCTAAACAGGGACGTCTGTTTTCTAGTAAAATCAGTAAAAGGGAAGGAGAAAACTCGAAAGAGGCTCCTGCTCTCACTCACATACGTGAACCCTAATACTCTCTCAGTCCTCAAAGAGAGACCTCGAGAAGGAGACTTGCTAAAGCAAAGCCACAGGGGTCTCTGAGGTTTCCTTGGCCCTGCGCCCCTGACTGATGTCAGCATCTCTCTCTGAGGTCACCACCTCCCTAACACCTTTGACCAATACGCTGAGATACTGCATGTAGCGGGGCGGCCTGGCTCCCAGGCGCCCCAGGAAGTCAAGGCCACCGCGGCCTGTCCCCACCCCCCGGAAGTCAAGGGGCGGGACAGGAAGTATAAAGGCCAAGCCACAGCGCTCAGTAGCTGGCCGGCAGCGAGAGAGGACAGACGCTGGTGCCCGAGCTCCCGCGGACCTGAGCCTGCCGAGAGCCCGGTATCCTGAGGAACGGTCTGAGCTTCCCCCGCCAAGGGCCCAGAGGGAGTGACAGACCTACCTGCTGCTCGGGGCCCGGAGGAGCCCATGATCTGCGACCCAGCAGACGGAACTCAGGAGGAACAGGTACCCATGGAGGAGGAGATGGGAAGTGGCCCGGGGATAGCAGACCCCGAACCCATGTCAGTGTGTTGCGGTCAGGGTCCCCACTGACTGCGCGGCAGACGGACTGCTGCGGATAGGGCCCCGGGCTGGAACACAGTGGAGTGGGTGGGCCTGTGTTCCCCCCTGCCACCCCGTGCTGGGTGGCAGTCTCTCCTCCTCCTTGTCCAAGGGGCCTGGGCCTCTGACTGACGATTGGTTTGCTGCCCCGCCCTGACCTAGGGCCTGGGCTAACCCAAACTGACCCAGCTCCTGCTACAAGGCCTGGGCCGCTGACTGACTACTGGTTTGTTCCCCGCCCTGACCCAGGGCCGGAGCTGTTGATTGTGTGCTCAGTCCCTGCATAAGGGCCTGAGCTCTGAACTGTTGATTGTGTGCTCAGTCCCTGCATAAGGGCCTGAGCTCTGAACTGTTGATTGTGTGCTCAGTCCCTGCACAAAGGCCTGAGCGCCGAACTGCTAATTGCGTGCTCAGCCCCTACCCAAAGGTCTGGGCCCTAACTGTTATTCGCTTTGTAGCGGGGCGGCCTGGCTCCCAGGTACCCCAGGAAGGGACGAGCCCCACCCCGGAACTACTACACTGCAAAAGGCCTTTGTGATGTCACTGCCACACCCACCCATCCCCTGAAGTGCTAATGTCCTGCTGCTGGCCTGACACTTTGAAGGTTTCAGCTACTCTCTGTGGATCACCCCACTCGATGCGTCTTCATTCTAGGAAGCAAGCCGGCTAGACAGTAAAGCATCAGAGGCTGCTCCCAATGCTACACTCAGTGTTTCCAAAATTACTACACTTTATGGCCAGAAGAGACCTTTAGAACATCTCATCTAACCCCCTGCATATCATAGGCTTCCTGTATAGTACAATAGGTACTTTTTGGGCACACACATTCCAGAAAGGCATCTAGTCTTCATGAAATGACATCAAGAGATGGAGAATCCACCACTTTCCCTTTTACTGAGTGCCAGGGGGCTCCATTTCCCCTTCCACTAGCACCCCATTTACAGTGAGCCAGAGCAGTACCTGCAGCAGGGAGCGGGAGTTGCTGATGGCCTCAGAGGCACAGCCCCTGCAGTGTCTAAGGCACCTGGCACAAGTGCCGGATGATGCGGAGCTGGTGCATCACTCTGGCCATGACGTCCTCCTGCTGCAAGGGAACGAGAACCTGTCAAAGACTCAAACGCCCCGAGGAATCAGGGGGAATTAAGGGCACCTGGAACCAGCAGTATTTAAACTGACTACCTGCCCACCACTGAGGGATGAATTCACCTCCTGAACCCCAGAATGGAGTCTTCTTGTCCTTTCTAGTAACCTCCAGTGCCAACCCACCACCTTGTAGGGTGAGCTCCTGCTACCTCCCCCTCAGTACCCTTGACAGCTGTTCTACCTCCAAACCACAGCTCAAGTTATCAGAACCCTCTTCTCCACCCCCACCCAGGTTGGGCAGGGAGGCGGCTCTAGCAGGGGGGGCAGGAGGGATTCTGCCAGCAGTGAAGTGGGTTGCGGGGAGGTTGAGATCTTGCCCCAATCATCCCAGACACTAATGCTAAGCCACAGGATGGCAGCATCTAGTGTCATTGGAGTTCAAGCACTATTTCAACCCCACAGTTTTGGATCAACTTCCCACAAGGGGAGGTGAAGAGCACCCCCAGCAACACACACACACACACACACACACCACTCCTGGTGGTGGCAGGTGAACAGGAGAAAGGACAAAAGAAGTAAGAGATGAAGAGAAAGGAAGGAGGGATGGAGGAAAAGGTAAAACGAAAATGACAAATACTAATGTCCCCTGTGATTCTACAGGACAAAATCCCACAGAGGGAATAAAATTCTGCCACCTTAACCTAGTGTTTTCCATGCCTAGAATTCAGCTGGCACCAGATGGATCAGACTGAGCAGGTTCCAAAACCTCTTGGAGGCTCTTACCTTCTAAATAGGGACGTCTGTTTTCTAGTAAAATCCGTCAAAGGAAAGGAGAAAACTCCAAAGAGGCTCCTGCTCGCACTCACACATGTGAACACTAATACTCTCTCAGTCCTCAAAGAGAGACCTCGAGAAGAAGACTTGCTGAAGCAATAACAGACACTTGGTGGGATAACTCACATGACTGGAGTACTGTCATGGATGGATATAAACTGTTCAGGAAGGACAGGCAGGGCAGAAAAGGTGGGGGAGTTGCATTGTATGTAAGAGAGGAGTATGAGTGCTCAGAGGTCCGGTATGAAACTGTAGAAAAACCTGAGAGTCTCTGGATAAAGTTGAGAAGTGTGAGCAACAAGGGGATGTCACGGTTGGAGTCTGGTATAGACCACCAGACCAGGGGGATGAGGTGGACGAGGCTTTCTTCTGGCAACTAGCAGAAGTTGCTAGATTGCAGGCCCTGGTTCTCATGGGAGACTTTAATCACCCTGATATCTGCTGGGAGAGCAATACAGCGGTGCACAGACAATCCAGGAAGTTTTTGGAAAGTGTAGGGCACAATTTCCTGGTGCAAGTGCTGGAGGAACCAACTAGGGGCAGAGCTTTTCTCGACCTGCTGCTCACAAACAGGGAAGAATTAGTAGGGGAAGCAAAAGTGGATGGGAACCTGGGAGGCAGTGACCATGAGATGGTCGAGTTCAGGATCCTGACACAAGGAAGAAAGGAGAGCAGCAGAATACGGACCCTGGACTTCAGAAAAGCAGACTTTGACTCCCTCAGGGAACAGATGGGCAGGATCCCCTGGGAGAATAACATGAAGGCAAAGGGGTCCAGGAGAGCTGGCTGTATTTTAAAGAATCCTTATTGCAGTTGCAGGAACAAACCATCCCGATGTGTAGAAAGAATAGTAAATATGGCAGGCGACCAGCTTGGCTAAACAGTGAAATCCTTGCTGATCTTAAACGCAAAAAAGAAGCTTACAAGAAGTGGAAGATTGGACAAATGACCAGGGAGGAGTATAAAAATATTGCTCAGGCATGCAGGAGTGAAATCAGGAAGGCCAAATCACACTTGGAGTTGCAGCTAGCAAGAGATGTTAAGAGTAACAAGAAGGGTTTCTTCAGGTATGTTAGCAACAAGAAGAAAGTCAAGGAAAGTGTGGGCCCCTTACTGAATGAGGGAGGCAACCTAGTGACTGAGGATGTGGAAAAAGCTAATGTACTCAATGCTTTTTTTGCCTCTGTCTTCACGAACAAGGTCAGCTCCCAGACTGCTGCACTGGGCAGCACAATATGGGGAGAAGGTGACCAGCCCTCTGTGGAGAAAGAAGTGGTTCGGGACTATTTAGAAAAACTGGACGTGCACAACTCCATGGGGCTGGATGCGCTGCATCCAAGGGTGCTAAAGGACTTGGCGGATGAGATTGCACAGCCATTAGCCATTATTTTTGAAAACTCATGGCGATCGAGGGAGGTCCCGGATGACTGGAAAAAGGCTAATGTAGTGCCCATCTTTAAAAAAGGGAAGGAGGAGGATCCGGGGAACTACAGGCCAGTCAGCCTCACCTCAGTCCCTGGAAAAATCATGGAGCAGGTCCTCAAGGAATCAATTATGAAACACTTAGAGGAGAGGAAAGTGATCAGGAACAGTCAGCATGGATTCACCAAGGGGAAGTCGTGCCTGACTAACCTAATTGCCTTCTATGATGAGATAACTGGCTCTGTGGATGAGGGGAAAGCAGTGGATGTGTTATTCCTTGACTTTAGCAAAGCTTTTGATACGCTCTCCCACAGTATTCTTGCCACCAAGTTAAAGAAGTATGGGATGGATGAATGGACTGTAAGGTGGATAGAAAGCTGGCTGGATCGTCGGGCTCAACTGGTAGTGATCAATGGCTCCATGTCTAGTTGGCAGCCGGTTTCAAGCGGAGTAGTGCCCCAAGGGTCGGTCCTGGGGCCGGTTTTGTTTAATATCTTTATTAATGATCTGGAGGATGGTGTGGACTGCACTCTCAGCAAGTTTGCAGATGACACTAAACTAGGAGGCGTGGTAGATACGCTAGAGGGTAGGGATCGGATACAGAGGGACCTAGACAAATTAGAGGATTGGGCCAAAAAAAACCTGATGAAGTTCAACAAGGACAAGTGCAGAGTCCTGCACTTAGGACGGAAGAATCCCATGCACTGCTACAGACTAGGGACCGAATGGCTAGGTAGCAGTTCTGCAGAAAAGGACCTAGGGGTCACAGTGGACGAGAAGCTGGATATGAGTCAACAGTGTGCTCTTGTTGCCAAGAAGGCTAACGGCATTTTGGGCTGTATAAATAGGGGCATTGCCAGCAGATCGAGGAACGTGATCGTTCCCCTTTATTCGACATTGGTGAGGCCTCATCTGGAATACTGTGTCCAGTTTTGGGCCTGTGGAAGCAGAGAAAGAGCTCACAGGAAGGGGATGCAATGCATGACAGTTCGTTAGCAAGAGTTAGGCTAACTGTAACCCTAATAACGCGAGATTTGTAGAAGCGAGGAATGTGTGAGGCGGGTGAGAAAGAACTGTGTAAGAAGTCATTATGACCTGGTATAGATAAGGTGTAGAAGACCTTGTGTAGATAAGGTATAGAAAATATTGTATGTTGGCAAGAGTCAAAACAAGTGAAGAAATGAGATATCAAGATGGCCTATGTATAAACAAAACGCAGCTGTCCCTCGTTATTTCTGTAATGAAAGGTATAAATGCTTGCTGTAATTAGTTACCTGGGAGAGACCTGCTTAGCTCTCTCCCTCTGGGCAATTGTGAGCGTTAATAAAGCATCTGACTTGCTGTACCTAAACAAATAGTGAGAACTCTGTTTTTCTCCGACAGGCCCCACACTACAAGAAGGATGTGGAAAAATTGGAAAGAGTCCAGTGGAGAGCAACAAAAATGATTAGGGGTCTGGAGCACATGACTTATGAGGAGAGGCTGAGGGAACTGGGATTGTTTAGTCTCCAGAAGAGAAGAATGAGGGGGGATTTGATAGCAGCCTTCAACTACGTGAAGGGGGGTTCCAAAGAGGATGGAGCTCGGTGGTTCTCAGTGGTGGCAGATGACAGAACAAGGAGCAATGGTCTCAAGTTGCAGTGGGGGAGGTCCAGGTTGGATATTAGGAAACACTATTTAACTAGGAGGGTGGTGAAGCACTGGAATGCGTTAACTAGGGAGGTGGTGGAGTCTCCTTCCTTGGAGGTTTTTAAGGCCCGGCTTGACAAAGCCCTGGCTGGGATGATTTAGTTGGGAATTGGTCCTGCTTTGAGTACGGGGTTGGAGTAGATGACCCCTTGAGGTCCCTTCCAACCCTGATATTCTATGATTCTATGATTCTATGAAAGTCACAGGGGTCTCTGAGGTTTCCCTGGCCCTAAGCCCCTGTCCTGCCTGGCTGATGTCAGCATCTCTCTCTGAGGTTACCACCTCCCTAACACCTTTGACCAATAGGCTGAGGTCCTGAAAAGGCCTTTGTGATGTCACTGCCACACCCACCCATCCCCGGAAGTGCTAATGTCCTGCTGCTGGCCTGACACTTTGAAGGTTTGAGCTACTCTGTGTGGATCACCCCACTCAATGCGTCTTCATTCTAGGAAGCAAGCCGGCTAGACAGTAAAACATCAGAGGCTGCTCCCAATACTACACTCAGTGTTTCCAAAATTTGTAGACTTTATGGCCACAAGAGACCTTTAGAGCATCTCATCTAAGCCCCTGCATATCATAGGCCTCCTGTATAGTACAATAGTTAATTTTTGGGCACACACATTCCAGAAAGGCATCTAGTCTTCATTCAATGACATCAAGAGATGGAGAATCCACCACTTTTCCTTTTAGTGAGTACCAGGGGGCTTCATTTCCCCTTCCACTAGTTCCCCATTTACAGTGAGCCAGAGCAGTACCTGCAGCAGGGAGCGGGAGTTGCTGATGGCCTCAGAGGCACAGCCCCTGCAGTGTCTCAGGAATCTGGCGCAAGTGCCGGATGATGCGGAGCTGGTGCATCACTTTTGGCCGTGACGTCCTCTGCTGCAAGGGAACGAGAACCTGTCAGAGACTCAAACGCCCCGAGGAATCAGCGGGAATTAAGGGCACCTGGAACCAGCACTACTTCCACCCATCACCTGCCCACCACTGAGGGATAAATTCACCTCCTGAACCCCAGAATGGAGTCTTCTTGTCCTTTCTAGTAACCTCCAGTGCCAACCCCCCTCCTTGAAGGATGAGCTCCTGCTATCTCCCCCTCAGTGCCCTTGACAGCTGTTCCACCTCCAAACCACAGCTCAAATTATTAGTACCTTTGGACACAGACTGGCTAACCTAGTGAGGAGGGCTTTAAACTAGGTTCGACGGGGACAGGTGAGCAAAGCCCACAGGTAAGTGGGGAACATGGAGACCGGGGAGATGGGTCAAAAACGAGAGGGAGTGTGGGCTATATTGTCAGAGGGAAAGGAGGGTCAGGACAAAACTGGGAGGAAAGATCAAACCAGTATCTTAGATGTCTCTATACAAATGCGAGAAGTATGGGGAATAATAAGGAAGAACTGGAAGTGCTAATAAATAAATACAACTATGACATTGTTGGCATTACTGAAACTTGGTGGGATAATACACGTGATTGGAATGTTGGTGTGGATGGGTACAGCTTGCTCAGGAAGGATAGACAGGGGAAAAAGAGAGGAGGTGTTGCCTTGTATATTAAAAATGTACACACTTGGACTGAGGTAGAGATGGACATAGGAGACGGAAGTGTTGAGAGTCTCTGGGTTAGGCTAAAAGGGGTAAAAAACAAGGGAGATGTCATGCTAGGAGTCTACTACAGGCCACCTAACCAGGTGGAAGAGGTGGATGAGGCTTTTTTTAAGCAACTAACAAAATCATCCAAAGCCCAAGATTTGGTGGTGATGGGGGACTTCAACTATCCGGCTATATGTTGGGAAAATAACACAGCGGGGCACAGACTATCCAACAAATTCCTGGACTGCATTGGAGACAACTTTTTACTTCAGAAGGTTGAAAAAGCTACTGGGGGGAAGCTGTTCTAGACTTGATTTTAACAAATAGGGAGGAACTCGTTGAGAATTTGAAAGTAGAAGGCAGCCTGGGTGAAAGTGATCATGAAATCATAGAGTTTGCAATTCTAAGGAAGGGTAGAAGGGAGAACAGCAAAATAGAGACAATGGATTTCAGGAAGGCAGATTTTGGTAAGCTCAGAGAGCTGATAGGTAAGGTCCCATGGGAATCAAGACTGAGGGGAAAAACAACTGAGGAGAGTTGGCAGTTTTTCAAAGGGACACTATTAAGGGCCCAAAAGCAAGCTATTCCGCTGGTTAGGAAAGATAGAAAATGTGGTAAAAGACCACCTTGGCTTAACCATGAGATCTTGCATGATCTAAAAAATAAAAAGGAGTCATATAAAAAATGGAAACTGGGACAGATTACAAAGGATGAATATAGGCAAACAACACAGGAATGCAGGGGCAAGATTAGAAAGGCAAAGGCACAAAATGAGCTCAAACTAGCTACGGGAATAAAGGGAAACAAGAAGACTTTTTATCAATACATTAGAAGCAAGAGGAAGACCAAAGACAGGGTAGGCCCACTGCTTAGTGAAGAGGGAGAAACAGTAACAGGAAACTTGGAAATGGCGGAGATGCTTAATGACTTCTTTGTTTCGGTCTTCACCGAGAAGTCTGAAGGAATGCCTAACATAGTGAATGCTAATGGGAAGGGGGTAGGTTTAGCAGATAAAATAAAAAAAAGAACAAGTTAAAAATCACTTAGAAAAGTTAGATGCCTGCAAGTCACCCGGGCCTGATGAAATGCATCCTAGAATACTCAAGGAGCTAATAGAGGAGGTATCTGAGCCTCTAGCTATTATCTTTGGAAAATCATGGGAGACGGGAGAGATTCCAGAAAACTGGAAAAGGGCAAATATAGTGCCCATCTATAAAAAGGGAAATAAAAACAACCCAGGAAACTACAGACCCCAGTGAGTTTAACTTCTGTGCCAGGGAAGATAATGGAGCAAGTAATTAAGGAAATCATCTGCAAACACTTGGAAGGTGGTAAGGTGATAGGGAACAGCCAGCATGGATTTGTGAAGAACAAATCATGTCAAACCAATCTGATAGCTTTCTTTGATAGGATAACGAGCCTTGTGGATAAGGGTGAGGCTGTGGATGTGGTATACCTAGACTTTAGTAAGGCATTTGATACGGTCTCGCATGATATTTTTATTGATAAACTAGGCAAATACAATTTAGATGGGGCTACTATAAGGTGTGTGCATAACTGGCTGGATAACCGTACTCAGAGAGTTGTTATTAATAGTTCCCAATCCTGCTGGAAAGCCATAACGAGTGGGGTATCGCAGGGGTCTGTTTTGGGACCGGCGCTGTTCAATATCTTCATCAACGACTTAGATATTGGCATAGAAAGTACGCTTATTAAGTTTGCGGATGATACCAAACTGGGAGGGATTGCAACTGCTTTGGAGGACAGGGTCATAATTCAAAATGATCTGGACAAATTGGAGAAATGGTCTGAGTTAAACAGGATGAAGTTTAACAAAGACAAATGCAAAGTGCTCCACTTAGGAAGGTACAATCAGTTTCACACATACAGAATGGGAAGAGACTGTCTAGGAAGGAGTACGGCAGAAAGGGATCTAGGGGTTATAGTGGACCACAAGCTAAATATGAGTCAACAGTGTGATGCTGTTGCAAAAAAAGCAAACCTGATTCTGGGATGTATTAACAGGTGTGTTGTGAGCAAGACACGAGAAGTCATTCTTCCGCTCTACTCTGCTCTGGTTAGGCCTCAGCTGGAGTATTGTGTCCAGTTCTGGGCACCGCATTTTAAAAAAGATGTGGAGAAATTGGAAAGGGTCCAGAGAAGAGCAACAAGAATGATTAAAGGTCTTGAGAACATGACCTATGAAGGAAGGCTGAAAGAATTGGCTTTGTTTAGTTTGGAAAAGAGAAGACTGAGAGGAGACATGATAGCAGTTTTCAGGTATTTAAAAGGGTGTCATAAGGAGGAGGGAGAAAACTTGTTCACCTTAGCCTCTAAGGATAGAACCAGAAGCAATGGGTTTAAAGTGCAGCAAGGGAGGTCTAGGTTGGACATTAGGAAAAAGTTCCTAACTGTCAGGGTGGTTAAACACTGGAATAAATTGCCGAGGGAGGTTGTGGAATCTCCATCTCTTGAGATATTTAAGAGTAGGTTAGATAAATGTCTATCAGGGATGGTATTTGGTCTCATAGACTCATAGACTTTAAGGTCAGAAGGGACCATTATGATCATCTGGTCTGACCCCCTGCATGCTGCAGGCCACAAGACCCTTCCCTGGACTGTGCCGTTGAAGTCCCCAATCCTGTGTTTTAGTGACTTCAATCGGCAGGGACCCTCCTGCTAGTGATCCCTGCCCCATGCTGCGGAGGAAGGCGAAAAACCTCCAGCGGCTCAGCCAATCTACCCTGGAGGAAAATTCCTTCCCGACCCCAAATATGGCGATCAGTAATACCCCGAGCATGTAGGCAAGAGTCTCTAGCCTGACCCTTGTTTGCCATTATGCTATTTACGTACCATTGCTTGGTTTTCCTCGGCTACTATGTTTTACCATTAAACCATTCCCTCCATAAACTTATCCAACTTAATCTTAAAACCAGACAGGTCCGTTGCCCCCACCGTTTCCCTCGGAAGGCCGTTCCAATATTTCACCCCTCTGACGGTCAGAAACCTTCGTCTGATTTCAAGCCTGAACTTCCCCACGGCCAGTTTATATCCATTGGTTCTCGTGTCCACATTAGTACTCAGCTGAAATAATTCCTCTCCCTCCCTTGTATTTATCCCTCTGATATATTTAAAGATAGCAATCATATCCCCCCTCAGCCTTCGTTTTGTCAGACTAAACAACCCGAGCTCCTCTAATCTCTTTTCATACGACAGGTTTTCCATTCCTCTGATCATCCTAGTCGCCCTTCTCTGCACCCGTTCCAATTTGAGTTCATCTTTTTTAAACATGGGAGACCAGAACTACACACAGTACTCCAAATGAGGTCTCACCAGCGCCGTATACAACGGAAGCAGGACCTCCTTATCCCTACTAGATATACCTCGCCTAATACATCCCAAGACCGCATTGGCTTTTTTCACAGCCACGTCACATTGTCGACTTATAGTCATCCTGCGGTCTACAAGGACCCCTAGGTCCTTCTCCTCTTCCGTTACTTCTAACCAATGCGTCCCCATCTTGTAACTAAAATTGTTATTAGTCATCCCCAAGTGCATCACCTTACACTTTTCACTATTAAATTTCATCTTATTTCTGACACTCCAATTCACAAGCTCATTCAAGTCTCCCTGCAGAATATCCCTATCCTCCTCCGAATTTGCAACTCCTCCCACCTTCGTATCATCCGCAAACTTTATCAGCCCACTCTTGCAATCGGTTCCGAGGTCAGTTATAAATAGATTAAATAAAATGGGTCCCAAAACCGAACCTTGAGGCACTCCACTAGTAACCTCCCTCCAACCCGACAGTTCACCCTTTAATACGACCCGCTGCATTCTCAACATTAACCAATTCTTTATCCACCTCTGGATTTTCATATCGATCCCCATGTTTTCCAGTTTAACCAATAATTCCTCATGGGGTACAGTATCAAACGCTTTACTGAAATCCAGGTATATTAGGTCCACCGCATTTCCCTTATCTAATAAGTCCGTTACATGGTCCTGCCATGCAGGCAGGGGACTGGACTCGATGACCTCTCGAGGTCCCTTCCAGTCCTAGAATCTATGAATGTATGAAAAAAACACTGTTCTCCACCCCCACCCAGGTTGGCCAGGGAGGCGGCTCTAGCAGGGGGGGCAGGAGGGATTCTGGCAGCAGCGAAGTGGGTTGCGGGGAAGTTGAGATCTTGACCCAAGTCATCCCAGACACTAATGCTAAGCCACAGGATGGCAGCATCTAGTGTCAGTGGAGTCCAAACACTATTTCAACCCCACAGTTTTCGATGAACTTCCCACAAGGAGAGGTAATGAGCACCCCCAGCAACACACACACACACACACACACCACTCCTGGTGGTGGGAGGGGAACAGGAGAAAGGACAAAAGAAGTAAGAGATGAAGAGAAAGGAAGGAGGGATGGAGGAAAAGGTAAAACAAAAAGGACAAACCCTAATGTCCCCAGTGATTCTATGGCACAAAATCCAAGGGATGGAATAAAATTCTGCCATCTTAAACTACTGTTTTCCATGCCTAGAATTCAGCTGGCACCACGTGGATCAGACTGAGCAGCTGCCAAAACCTCTTGGAGGCTCTTACCTTCTAAACAGGGACGTCTGTTTTCTAGTAAAATCAGTAAAAGGAAAGGAGAAAACTCGAAAGAGGCTCCTGCACGCACTCACGTACGTGAACCCTAATACTCTCTCAGTCCTCAAAGAAAGACCCCGAGAAGGAGACTTGCTGAAGCAAAGCCACAGGGTCTCTGAGGTTTCCCTGGCCCTGTGCTCCTGTCCTGCCAGGCTGATGTCAGCATCTCTCTCTGAGGTCACCACCTCCCTAACACATTTGACCAATAAGCTGACATCCTGCAAAAGGCCTTTGTGATGTCACTGCCACACCCAACCAAACCCTGAAGTGCTAATGTCCTGCTGCTGGCCTGACACTTTGAAGCTTTGAGGTTGTCATAACTATAAAGAGAAGGGTAACAGCTGTCCTGTGTACAGTACTATAAAATCCTCCTGGCCAGAGACTCCAAAATCCTTTTCCCTCTAAAGGGTTAAGAAGCTCAGGTAACCTGGCTGGCATCTGACCTAAAGGACCAATAAGGGGACAAGATACTTTCAAATCTTGGGGAGGGGAAGGCTTTTGTTTGTGTTCTTTGTTTGTGTGGGTGTTCGCCCTCGGGACTGAGAGGGACCAGACATCAATCCAGGTTCTCCACATCTTTCTAAACAAGTCTCTCCTATTTCAAACAAGGCGTGTTAGTTTTCCTTTGTTTTCTCAACTTGTAAATGTACCTTTTACTAGAGTGTTTATCTTTGTTTGCTGTACTTTGAACCTAAGACTAGAGGGGAGTCCTCTGAGCTCTTTAAGTTTGATTACCCTGTAAGGTAAATTTCCATACTTATTTTACAGAGATGATTTTTACCTTTTTCTTTAATTAAAAGCCTTATTTTTAAGAACCGCATTGATTTTTCCTTGTTTTAAGATCCAAGGAGTTTGGATCTTGATTCACCAGGAGATGGTGGGAGGAAGGAGGGGAATGGTTAATTTCTCCTTCTTTTAGATCCAAGGGGGTTGGATCTGTATTCACCAGAAGTTGGTGGGAGGAAGGAGGGGGGATGGTTTAATTCTCCTTGTTTTAAGATCCAAGGGGTTTGGATCTGTATTCACCAGGGAATTGGTGAAAGGTTTCTCAAGGCTACCCAGGGGAGGAAATTAGCCTTGGGATGGTGGTTAAGCTTAGAAGTTTTCATGCAGGCCCCTACATTTGTACCCTAAACTTCAAAGTGGGGATACAGCCTTGACACACGTACTCTCTGTGGATCACCCCACTCAATGCGTCTTCATTCTAGGAAGCAAGCCGGCTAGACAGTAAAACATCAGACGCTGCTCCCAATACTACACTCAGTGTTTCCAAAATTAGTAGACTTTATGGCCACAAGAGACCTTTACAGCATCTCATCTAAGCCCCTGCATATCATAGGCCTCCTGTATAGTACAATAGTTACTTTTTGGGCACACACATTCCAGAAAGGCATCTAGTCTTCATTCAATGACATCAAGAGTTGGAGAATCCACCACTTTCCCTTTTAGTGAGTGCCAGGGGGCTCCATTTCCCTTTCCACTACCTCCCCATTTACAGTGAGCCAGAGCAGTACCTGCAGCAGGGAGAGGGAGTTGCTAAGGCCTCAGAGGAACAGCCCCTGAAGTGTCTCAGGCACATGGCGTAAGTGCCGGATGATGCGGAGCTGGTGCATCCCTTTGGCCGTGACGTCCTCCTCCTGCAAGGG
This sequence comes from Chrysemys picta bellii, assembly GCF_011386835.1. Lineage (NCBI taxonomy): Eukaryota > Metazoa > Chordata > Testudines > Emydidae > Chrysemys > Chrysemys picta. The sequence continues at coordinate 182,701 of NW_027052756.1, read as the reverse complement.
AACGAGAACCTATCAGAGACTCAAATGCCTCGAGGAATCAGGGGCAATTAAGGACACCTGGAACCAGCAGTATTTACACCCAGCACCTGCCCACCACTGAGGGATGAATTCACCTCCTGAACCCCAGAATGGAGTCGTCTTCTCCTTTCTAGGAATCTCCAGTGCCAACCCCCGTCCTTGTAGGGTGAGCTCCTGCTACCTCCCCCTCAGTGCCCTTGACAGCTGTTCCACCTCCAAACCACAGCTCAAGTTATCAGAACCCTCTTCTCCACCCCCACCCAGGTTGGGCAGGGAGGCGGCTCTTGCAGGGGGGGCAGGTGGGATTCTGGCAGCAGTGAAGTGGGTTGCGGGGAGGTTGAGATCTTGCTCCAAGTCATCCCAGACACTAATGCTAAACCGCACGATGGCAGCATCTAGTGTCAGTGGAGTCCAAGCACTATTTCAACCATACAGTTTTGGATCAACTCCCAACAAGGGGAGGTGAAGAGCACCATCAGCACCACACACACACACACACATATACCACTCCTGGTGGTGGGAGGGGAACAAGAGAAAGGACAAAAGAAGTAAGAGATAAAGAGAAAGGAAGGAGGGATGGAGGAAAAGGTAAAACGAAAAGGACAAACCCTAATGTCCCCAGTGATTCTACCAGACAAAATCACAGGGAGGGATTAAAATTCTGCCATCTTGAACTAGTGTTTTCCATGCCTAGAATTCAGCTGGCACCAGATGGATCAGACTGAGCAGGTTCCAAAACCTCTTGGAGGCTCTTACTTTCTAAACAGGGATGTCTGTTTTCTAGTAAAATCAGTAAAAGGAAAGGAGACAACTCGAAAGAGGCTCCTGCTCTCACTCAAATACGTGAATCCTAATACTCTCTCAGTCCTCAAGAGAAACCTCGAGAAGGAGACTTGCTGAAGCAAAGCCACAGGGGTCTCTGAGGTTTCCCTGGCCATGCGCCCCTCTCCTGCCTCGCTGATGGCAGCATCTCTCTCTGAGGTTACCACCTCCCTAACACCTTTGACCAATATGCTGAGGTCCTGCAAAAGACCTTTGTGATATCACTGCCACCAATCAAACCCTTAAGTGCTAATGTCCTGCTGCTGGCCTGACACTATGAAGGTTTGGGCTACTCTCTGTGGATCACCCCACTCAATGCGTCTTCATTCTAGGAAGCAAGTGGGCTAGACAGTAAAACATCAGAGGCTGCTCCCAATGCTACACTCAGTGTTACCAAAATTAGGAGACTTTATGGCCACAAGAGACCTTTAGAGCATCTCATCTAAGCCCCTGCATATCATAGGCTTCCTGTATAGTACAATAGTTACTCTTTGGGCACACACATTCCAGAAAGGCATCTAGTCTTCATTCAATGACATCAAGAGATGGAGAATCCACCACTTTCCCTTTTAGTGAGTGCCAGGGGGTTCCATTTCCCCTTCCACTAGCTCCCCATTTACAGTGAGCCGGAGCAGTACCTGCAGCAGGGAGCGGGAGTTGCTGATGGCCTCAGAGGCACAGCCCCTGCAGTGTCTCAGGCACCTGGCACAAGTGCCGGATGATGCGGAGCTGGTGCAAAGCCACAGGATGGGAGCATCTAGTGTCAGTGGAGTCCAAGCGCTATTTCAACCTCACAGTATTGGATCAACTTTCCACAAGGGGAGGTGAAGCCCACCCCCAGCAACACACACACACCCCACTCCTGGTGGTGGGAGGGGAACAGGAGAAAGGACAAAAGAAGTAAGAGTTGAAGAGAAAGGAAGGAGGGATGGAGGAAAAGGTAAAACGAAAAGGACAAAACCTAATGTCCCCAGTGATTGCACGGGACAAAATCCCAGGGAGGGAATAAAATTCTGCCACCTTGAGCTAGTGTTTTCCATGCCTAGAATTCAGCTGGCACCAGGTGGATCAGACTGAAAAGGTTACAAACCTCTCCGAGGCTCTTACCTTCTTAACAGGGACGTCTGTTTTCTAGTAAAATCAGTAAAGAGAAAGGAGAAATCTCGAAAGAGGCTCCTGCTCGCACTCACATACGTGAACCCTAATACTCTCTCAGTCCTCAAAGAGAGACCTCGAGAAGGAGACTTGCTGAAGCAAAGCCACAGGTGTCTCTGAGGTTTCCCTGGCCCTGTGCTCCTGTCATGCCTGGCTGATGTCAGCATCTCTCTCTGAGGTCACCACCTCCCTAACAACTTTGACCAATAGGCTGAGCTCCTGCAAAAGTCCTTTGTGATGTCACTGTCACACCCAACCATCCCCTGAAGTGCTAATGTCCTGCTGCTGGCCTGACACTTTGAAGGTTTGAGCTACTCTCTGGGGATCACCCCACTCCATGCGTCTTCATTCTACGAAGCAAGCCGGCCAAACAGTAAAACATCAGAGGCTGCTCCCAATGCTACACTCAGTGTTTCCAAAATTAGTAGACTTGATGGGCAGAAGGGACCTTTAGAGCATCTAATCTAAGCCCCTGCATATCATAGGCTTCCTGTATAGTACAATAGTTACTTTTTGGGCACACACATTCCAGAAAGGCATCTTGTCTTGATTAAATGACATCAAGAGATGGAGAATCCAACACTTTCCCTTTTAGTGAGTGCCAGGGGGCTCCATTTCCCCTTCCACTAGCTCGCCATTTACAGGGAGCCAGAGCAGTACCTGCAGCAGGGAGTGGGAGTTGCTAAGGCCTCAGAGGAACAGCCCCTGCGGTGTCTCAGGCACTTGGCGCAAGTGCCGGATGATGCGGAGCAGGTGCATCGCTTTGGCCGTGACGTCCTCCTGCTGCAAGGGAATGAGAACCTGTGTCATAACTATAAAGGGAAGGGTAACAGCTGTCCTGTGTACAGTACTATAAAATCCCTTCTGGCCAGAGACTCCAAAATCTTTTCCCTGTAAAGGGTTAAGAAGCTCAGGTAACCTGGCTGGCATCTGACCTAAAGGACCAATAAGGGGACAAGATAATTTCAAATCTTGGGGGGGCGGGGGGGGGAGGCTTTTGTTTGTGTTCTTTGTTTTGGTTGTGCGTTCGCTCTCGGGATTGAGGGGGACCAGACATCAATCCAGGTTCTCCACATCTTTCTAAACAAGTCTCTCCTATTTCTAACTTCTAAGTAAATAGCCAGGCAAGGCGTGTTAGTTTTCCTTTGTTTTCTCAACATGTAAATGTACCTTTTACTAGAATGTTTATCTTTGTTTGCTGTACTTTGAACCTAAAACTAGAGGGGAGTCCTCTGAGCTCTTTAAGTTTGATTACCCTGTATGGTTATTTCCATACTGATTTTACAGAGATGATTTTTACCTTTTTCTTTAATTAAAAACCTTCTTTTTAAGAACCTGATCGATTTTTTCCTTGTTTTAGATCCAAGGGGGTTGGATCTGTATTCACCAGGAGTTGGTGGGAGAAAGAAGGGGGAATGGTTAATTTCTCCTTGTTTTAAGATCCAAGGGGTTTGGATCTGTATTCACCAGGGAATTGGTGAAGGTCTCTCAAGGCTACCCAGGGAAGGAAATTAGCCTTGGGACGGTGGCAGCGGACCAGAGCTAAGCTGGTAGTTAAGCTTAGAAGTTTTCATGCAGGCCCCTACATTTGTACCCTAAAGTTCAAAGTGGGCATACAGCCTTGACATGGTGGTAGCGGTGGGATCATTTTAAACCCAAAGCCAGTGAGATTTTTTTTTCCTTCTAGCTGCTTGAAAAGCAGAGCTGGAGATAGATGCATATCTTATCTCTCCTTGCCTGAAGGCAGAGGTGTTAAGTTTTTTTAACAAGGTCCTTTGTTAAGAGAAGTGTTGAAATGAGCAAACGACAGGGTAAAAGGAATTTACAAGCTGAATTGTTTTTTTTTTCTTTTTACATCCTCGGGAGTAGCTAGTTAGAAAGTCTCTCTTAACTCAGCAGCAGCCAGAGCTGAGAGCTTCCCAGTTTCAGTCAACTGCAGAGGGGGTGACCCAGCACAAGAAAACAGGAAAATGACTACCAAAGAAGTAGCTAAAAAAATAGAACTGGACAAACTAAAAGCAGAAGAAAATGAAAGAAAACATCAGAGACTGCTTCAATTAACAAAACTCAAGACACAGCAGAGAAAAAGAGAAGAAAAAGCCAAAGAGGAGGCCCACAAGAGAGAGATGAAGTTGAAAGAAAAAGAAATGGAGCTGAAAAAAAAAAAGAGATGGAGGAGAGAGAAAAAGAAAGGAAGCATGAACTGGAAGTAGCAAAGGCTAAGCAAGCTTTCACCCCCATCCCTGTTCCTGAGCCGTCCACCAGGGCCCCGGCTGTGTTACCAGAGACCCAGACAAAGGTGGTGGAACCGGATCCCCTGCCAACGACTGCAACAGCCGTAGTGAATCCAATCCCAGAGACCCAGCCAAAGCCAGTCCCAGAACCGGAACTGGCAACGCAACCAGCACCAGGACCATTGCCAGCACTGAGTCCAGCGCTTGCAAACCCGTCTACAACTCCAACGCCAGAGGGCACCAGCGAGCCTGACCTGGCGGAAGCAGCAGATAACCCTACCCAAGAGGCTCAGCCAGAGCCTGAGATACCACATAGTGCACCAGTGGACAGCGGATCACAGTCAATGGAAACAGCCCCAGCACCTGCATCACTTCCAGAGGGACCAAGCCCCAGTCCACAATCCAAGGAGGAACTGATGTCTCCAGCATCAAGGAAACAGTTCCAGGCCGAGCAGGAAGCAGATAACAGCCTTCAGAAAGTTTGGGCGGCGGCGTGGAGCACCCCACCGCCTCTCAGCTCTTCTAACCGATCCCGGTTTGTTATAGAACAAGGACTTTTATACAAGGAGACTCTTTCTGGTGGGCACCAGAAAAACTGGCATCCTCAAAGACAGTTGGTAGTTCCCACTAAGTATCGGGTAAAGCTCTTGAGCTTAGCCCATGATCATCCCAGTGGCCATTCTGGGGTGAACAGAACCAAGGACCAGTTGGGGAAGTCCTTCCACTGGGAGGGAATGGGCAAGGACGTTGCTAATTATGTCCGGTCTTGTGAGGTGTACCAACGAGTGGAAAAGCCCCAAGACCAGGTTAAAGCCCCTCTCCAGCCACTACCCATAATTAAGGTCCCATTTCAGCACGTAGCTGTGAATATTCTGGGTCCTTTTCCCAAAAAGACACCCAAAGGAAAGCAGTACGTACTGACTTTCATGGATTTTGTTATCCGATGGCCGGAAGCAGTACCCTTAAGCAACACCAGGGCTAAAAGTGTGTGCTAGGCATTAACAGACATTTTTGCCGGGGTAGATTGGCCCTCCAACATCCTTGCAGATTCGGGAACTAATTTCCTGGCAGGGACCATGAAAAACCTGTGGGAAGCTCATGGGGTGAATCACTTGGTTGCCACCCCTTACCACCATAAAACCAATGGCCTGGTGGAGAGGTTTAATAAAACTTTGGGGGCCATAATATGTAAATTCATAAATGAACACTCCAATAATTGGGACCTAGTGTTGCAGCAGTTGCTTTTCGCCTACAGGGCTGTACCACATCCCAGTTTAGGGTTTTCACCATTTGAACTTGTGTATGGCCGCGAGGTTAAGGGGCCATTACAGTTGGTGAAACAGCAATGGGAGGGGCTTACGCCTTCTCCAGGAAAAGACGGTTACTCACCGTTGTAACTGTTGTTCTTCGAGATGTGTTGCTCATATCCATTCCATTAGGTGTGTGTGCGCGCCGCGTGCACGATCGTCGGAAGATTTTCTACCCTAGCAACACCGGCGGGTCGGCTGTGGAGCCCCCTAGAGTGGCGCCTTCATGGCGCTGAATATATACCCCAGCCGACCCGACGCCCCCTCAGTTCCTTCTTGCCGGCTACTCCGACAGTGGGGACGGGGGGCGGGTTTGGAATGGATATGAGCAACACATCTCGAAGAACAACAGTTACAACGGTGAGTAACCGTCTTTTCTTCTTCGAGTGCTTGCTCATATCCATTCCATTAGGTGACTCCCAAGCCCAACTTAGGTGGTGGGGTCGGAGTGAGACATTGCTGTGTGCAAAACTGCTGATCCGAATGCAGCATCGTCCCTGGACTGCTGCACTAGTGCGTAGTGAGCTGTAAACGTGTGGACTGATGACCAAACCGCAGCTCTACAAATGTCCTGGATGGGAACTTGAGCCAGGAAAGCCGTCGAGGAAGCTTGGGCCCTCGTGGAGTGAGCGGTGATGTGCGGTGCTGAGACACCTGCCAGGTCATAGCAAGTCCGGATGCAAGACGTAATCCAGGAAGATAGGCGTTGTGAGGAGACCGGTGAGCCTTTCATTCGGTCGGCCACTGCAACGAAGAGTTGCGTCGTCTTTCTAAAGTGCCTTGTGCGGTCAATATAGAAGGCCAGGGCCCTGCGTACGTCCAGAGAATGCAAACGTTGGTCCTGGCGAGTAGCATGTGGTTTAGGATGAAAGACCGGGAGAAATATATCCTGGTTGATATGAAATGGAGAAACCACCTTAGGGAGAAAGGCAGGATGTGGGCGAAGCTGCACTTTATCCTTATGGAAAACTGTGTAAGGGGGCTCGGATGTAAGCGCCCTGAGTTCAGAACGCGCCTTGCTGAGGTGATGGCTACGAGGAAGGCTGTCTTCCAGGATAGGTACAGAAGTGAACAGGTGGCCAGGGGCTCGAATGGAGGACCTGTGAGATTGGAGAGAACCAGGTTGAGGTCCCACGTCGGAACGGGCTGACGTTGTTGTGGATACATCCGGTCCAAGCCCTTAAGGAATCTAACGACCATCGGGTTAGAGAATACCGAGGACGCGAGTTCTCCTGGGTGAAAGGCCGATATAGCGGCCAGGTGAACTCTAATTGAAGATATCGCCAACCCTTGCTGTTTTAGGGAGAGGAGATATTCCAATATGAGAGGAATAGGTGCCTGTAACGGGGGCGTGGCTCGTTGTTCGCACCAACAGGAGAACCGCTTCCACTTGGCCAGGTACGTGGACCGTGTTGAGGGCTTCCTACTGCTCAGCAGAATCTGTTGGACAGAATGTGAGCATTGCTGCTCTACCTGGGTGAACCATGGAGCAGCCACGCCGTGAGGTGGAGTGATTGCAGGTCGGGGTGACGCAGGCGGCCGTGGTCCTGAGAGATGAGATCCGGGCATAATGGAAGCGGGATCGGTGTCTGAACCGAGAGCTCCAACAGCGTGGTGTACCAATGTTGTCTCGGCCACGCTGGGGCGATCAGAATCACCTGTGCCTGGTCTCTGCGCAATTTGAGCAGTACCTTGTGGACGAGAGGAAACGGAGGGAAGGCATAAAACAGGTGGTCTTTCCAGGGAAGGAGAAACGCATCCGAGAGGGAGCCCGGAGCTCGACCTTGCAGGGAGCAGAACACGTGGCACTTCCTGTTGTCTCGAGATGCAAACAGGTCTATCTGGGGAAACCCCCACTTCTGGAAAACGGAATGTATGATGTCCGGACGGATAGACCACTCGTGTGTTTGAAAGGACCTGCTGAGTCGGTCCGCCAGAGTGTTCTGGACTCCAGGGAGGAACGATGCCGTGAGAAGGATTGAGTGGGCGATGCAGAAGTCCCACAGGCGAATGGCCTCTTGGCATAGAATTGACGAACGTGCTCCTCCTTGCTTGTTGATGTAAAACATGGCCGTGGTGTTGTCGATGAGAACTAACACACAGCGGCCACGTAGGAGATTGAGAAATGCCTGGCACGCCAGGCGCACCGCCATCAGTTCCCGAACATTGATGTGCAGGGCTAGCTGGGGTGCAGTCCACAGGCCCTGGGTATGGTGCTCGTTGAGATGGGCGCCCCAACCCAGAGATGAAGCATCTGTGACCAGATGCAGAGAAGGTTGTGGGGCGTGAAACGGCATCCCCTCGCAAACCACATTGTGATCTAGACACCAGGTGAGGGAGGTCAGGACCGAGTTCGGGACCGTGACCACCATGTTCAGGCTGTCCCGATGTGGGCGGTATATTGATGACACCCAGGTCTGGAGTGGGCGAAGCCGAAGTCTGGCATGCCTGGTTACATACGTGCAAGAAGCCATGTGACCCAGCAGGGTAAGGCACGACCTCACCGTGGTAGTTGGGAAGGCCTTGAGTCCTCGAATGAGGCTCGTGATGGTGCAAAAGCGATTGTCTGGCAGGATGGCTTGTGCGCGTCTGGAGTCTAGAACCGCGCCGATGAATTCTATTCTCTGGGTAGGTTCTAGAGTGGATTTGTCCTTGTTGAGTAGGATGCCCAACTTGTTGAATGTGTGCACTATTATGTGGACGTGATCTCGAACTTGTTCTTTGGTGCGACCGCGTACCAGCCAGTCGTCTAGGTACGGGAACACCTGTATCCCTTGCCGACGAAGGTACGCTGCCACGACAGCCATACATTTCGTGAACACCCGTGGGGCCGAGGATAGGCCGAAGGGAAGGACTGCAAATTGGTAGTGCACCCTGTTTACCACGAATCGCAGGAAGCGTCTGTGAGGCGGGTAAATTGCAATGTGAAAGTATGCGTCTTTCATGTCGAGGGCGGCGAACCAGTCTCCAGGATCGAGGGAAGGGATAATGGCCCCCAGAGAGACCATGCGGAACTTCAACTTTACTACGAATTTGTTGAGTCCGCGCAAGTCCAAGATAGGTCGCAGACCTCCTTTGGACTTGGGAATGAGGAAGTAACGGGAATAGAATCCCCTGCCCCTTAACTCCACTGGAACCTCCTCTATGGCCCCCATAGCGAGGAGCGTAGAAACTTCCTGTATAAGAAGTTGCTCGTGAGAAGGGTCCCTGAAGAGGGACGGGGAAGGGGGGTGGGAGGGGGGGATTGAAGAAAACTGGATAGCGTATCCCCTCTCCACCGTGCGAAGGACCCAACGGTCCGAAGTTATAAGGCACCAAACACGGTGGAAGTGGGAGAGGCGATCCCGAAAGGAGGGGGCTGGATCCTGGGGGATGACTGGGGCGCCGTCCTCGACCGCACCTTCAAAAGTTCTGCCTGGGGCCTGAAGGTGGTCTAGGTGGCCCCTGGTTCTGACCAGGTTGAGGGCCGGTCCACCTTCTTCTACCACCTCGCCCTCGCCTCCGGGCCGAGTCCTGTTTCTGACGAGGCGGGGGGGGGTAGAAGCGCTGAGGCTGCGGTCTAAATGGCCTGCGCTGAGGGCCCACAACATGCATCCCCAAGGAACGCATGATCGTCCTGGAGTCCTTGAGGCTCTGCAGGCGAGAGTCCGTCTTTTCAGAAAACAACCCTTGACCTTCGAAGGGTAGATCCTGCAGGGTTTGCTGCAGTTCCTGAGGCAGACCCGAGACCTGGAGCCAGGAGATCCTCCGCATAGCGATACCTGAGGCCAGGGTTCTCGCAGCAGAGTCCGCTATGTCTAAGGAGGCCTGTAAGGAGGTCCGAGCCACCTTCTTACCCTCCTCTACCAGGGCTCCAAACTCCTCTCTGGACTCTTGGGGAACCAACTCCTTAAACTTCCCCATAGAGTTCCAGGAGTTAAAGCTATAGCGGCTCAAGAGCGCCTGCTGGTTAGCCGCTCTAAGTTGCAGCCCTCCGGCTGAGTAAACTTTACGGCCGAATAAATCGAGGCGCTTAGCCTCCTTTGATTTGGGCGCTGCGGCCTGCTAACCGTGGCGCTCCCTTGCGTTCACTGATGCCACCACCAGTGAACACGGCTGGGGGTGGGTATACAAGTACCCGTAGTCTTTAGACGGGACAAAGTATTTCCTTTCCACCCCTCTCGCTGTGGGCGGGATAGAGGCAGGAGTCTGCCATATCGTAGAAGCATTGGCCTGTATCGTGCGGATCAGGGGTAACGCCACCCTCGATGGGGCATCCGCTCCGAGGATATTCACAATCGGGTCGTGCACCTCCACTATCTCCTCCGCCTGCAGGTCCATGTTACGGGCCATCCTGCGCAGAAGATCCTGGTGAGCCCGAAGATCTATTGGAGGTGGGCCTGTGCATGATGTGCCCGCCACTGCCTCATCCGGAGAAGAAGAGGAAGATGCCTCCGGTGGAACAGGATCCAATGGCTGGTCCTGTTCTCCCTGTTCCTGGGCCGGAGCATCACCTGCGTCTGGGTCCAGGGCGTCAGGTGGTGCGGACACAGAAGCCTCCATGCCCCCTGGCAGAGGCCGAGAAATGGTGGACTCCGGGGCCCTTCTGACGGAGTGACCGGAGCGAGAGGTCGAAGCAATTGGAGCCCCTTGCACCTGGTGGTACGCCCACGGGGTCCAAAACGACCAGTGAGATGGGCCATGAGAATGGTCCTCTGTCGTGTCCTGCCAATGTCCCAAGTCCTGTTCCTCGGCTTGCCCCTGAGGAGGGTATGCCGATCTCGAGAGGTCCTCCGAGGAGCGGGACACCGATCTCGATGGCCACGGCGGTGCCGAGAGCGTCGAGACTATTCCCGTGGGCTGCGGTGCCGCACGGTGCCGGTCCGGAGATGATCTATCTCTACGCGGTGCCGGCGATCGGTGCCGGGACCGCGACCGGTGCCGATGACCTCGTCGGTGCCGGGAGTCGGACCTGGACCTCGACGAGGACCTGGAGTATGCCCGGTGCCGGGAGCGGCCTCTCAACGTCGAGCGTCGACCATAGCGGTGCCGAGAACTACGTCTCGACGTTGATCGGTGCCGACGATCATAGCGGTGCCGAGACGTAGAGCGGTGCCGCGAAGAAGATCTTGGCCGCGAGTACGACCGGTGCCGAGGCGATATTCGGTGCTGGGACTGCGAGCGGCGTGGGGACCTGCTTCGGGACCTGGATCGGTGCCGAGGTTCCAGCCCTTGCGATGGAGGGCGCATCAAGGCAGGTTTCCCCCTCGACTGGACCGGGCGAGTCAACGGTGCCGTCGGTGCCGGTGGTTGGGGCGGTGCCGGCTCCGTGAGAGCTATTAAGTCTCTCGCCGCCGCGAAGGTCTCTGGAGTCGACGGGAGGCACTGTATCACCGCCGGCCTCGGTGGAGACGCTATCTGCACCGGACTCAACGGCCTCGGCGCCGGAGTCGACGGTGCTGGAGGCACCTGTTTCCGATGCTCCACCGGCGGACGCGGCTCTACCCCCGGCACTGGGGGAGCCGGCGTCTTCGGCACGGAGGTCCCCGTCTTATGGGCTTTTTTATGCCCCGGGGATAATGACCGGCACCGAGGCACTTGCTGTACTTGCGGTGCCGACGAGGTCCGGTGCCGGGGAGGCTTATCCGACGCCACTCGCGTGGTCGTCATAGCCGGTGCCGCCGGGGCACTGCGCACCGAGGCGCTAGGTGCCGGGGCCTGACTTGTAGATGGAGCGTCCGGAGTAAGTGCCGCTTCCATCAGGAGTTGCCGGAGCCGAAAGTCCCGCTCCTTCTTGGTCCTTGGTCTGAAGGCCTTACAGATCTTGCACTTATCTGTTTGATGGGACTCTCCCAGGCACTTCAGACAGGAGTCGTGCGGGTCGCTCGTGGGCATAGGCTTAGCGCAGGAGGCGCACTGCTTGAAGCCGGGAGCGTTGGGCATGAGCCCGGCCCCGCGGCCGGGGGAGAAAGGGGGAGACGACCCCCCTAATCCCCTGAACTACAATAACAACTAAAACAACTTTAAACTATTTAACTATTTAACTATAAACACTAGAACTACAACTATAACTATAACTGCGAATGACTAACTAAGCTAGGGAGAGTGGAGAACAGCTAAGCAGCGCTCCACAGTTCCAACGACCGTCAGGGGCGGTAAGAAGGAACTGAGGGGGCGTCGGGTCGGCTGGGGTATATATTCAGTGCCATGAAGGCGCCACTCTAGGGGGCTCCACAGCCGACCCGCCGGTGTTGCTAGGGTAGAAAATCTTCCGACGATCGTGCACGCGGCGCGCACACACACCTAATGGAATGGATATGAGCAAGCACTCGAAGAAGAACTAACATTCTAAACTTTGTAAGCAACCTACAAAGCACCCTCCGACACTCTTTAGCCCTTGCTAAAGAAAACCTAAAAAATGCTCAGAAAGAGCAAAAGGCCTGGTATGATAAACATTCCAGAGAACGGTCCTTCAAAGTAGGAAACCAAGTCATGGTCTTAAAGGCGCTCCAGGCCCATAAAATGGAAGCGTCGTGGAAAGGACCATTCGCGGTCCAGGAGCGCCTAGGAGCTGTTAATTATCTCATAGCCTCCCCCACCTCCAACATAAAGCCCAAGGTATACCATGTTAATTCTCTTAAGCCCTTTTATTCCAAAAAATTAAAGGTTTGCCAGTTTACAGCCCAGAAAACAAATAACGCAAAGTGGCCTAAAGGTGTCTATTACGAAGAAAAAAAGGATGGTGGCGTAGAAGAGGCGAACCTCTCCACGACCCTTGGACGTCTGCAGCGACAGCAGATCAAGGAGCTGTGCACAAGCTTTGCACCAATTTTCTCAGCCACTCCAAAACGGACCGAACGGGCATACCACTCCATTAACACAGGTAATGCTCACCCAATTAGAACCCCACCCTACCGGGAGTCACCTCATGACAAAACTGCTATACAAAGGGAGATCCAGGACATACTACTGATGGGTATAATCCGCCCCTCTAATAGGTGGTGGGAGGGGAACAGGAGAAAGGACAAAAGAAGTAAGAGATGAAGAGAAAGGAAGGAGGGATGGAGGAAAAGGTAAAACCAAAAGGACAAACCCTAATGTCCCCAGTGATTCTACGGGACAAAATCCCAGGGAGGGAATAAAATTCTGACACATTAAACTAGTGTTTTCCATGCCTAGAATTCAGCTGGCACCAGATGGATCAGACTGAGCAGGTTCCAAAACCTCTCGGAGGCTCTTACCTTCTCAACAGGGACGTCTGTTTTCTAGTAAAATCAGTAAAAGGAAAGGAAAAAACTCGAAAGAGGCTCCTGCTCACACTCAAATACGTGAACCCTAATACTCTCTCAGTCCTCCAAGAGAGACTTGAAGAAGGAGCGGCGAACAGCAGAGGCTAAGAGCGGGAGTTTGACTGGGAGTTCGCTTGGGGAGAGCTCACTGAGGCTTACATCTGCAGGTTTCTCTGAGTAGTTCCTGCAACAGTTGAGGAAGTTCTTAAGAAGACGGTGATGTGGAAGGTGAGCGATCAGAGATGACCTTGAGCGGATCACTGCAGACTATGTGGCTCTGGGAAGAAGGATAAAGGAGTTTGAGGCGCAAGTGGGGTTCTCGTCCATCCTCTCTGTGCAAGGAAAAGGCCGGGGTAGAGACCGTCGAATCGTGGAAGTCAACGAATGGCTACACAGGTGGTGTTGGAGAGAAGGCTTTGGATTCTTCAACCATGGGATGGTGTTCCAAGAAGGAGGAGTGCTAGGCAGAGACGGGCTCCACCTAACGAAGAGAGAGAAGAGCATCTTCGCCAGCAGGCTGGCTAACCTAGTGAGGAGGGCTTTTAACTAGGTTCACCGGGGGAAGGAGACCAAAGCCCTGAGGTAAGTGGGGAAATGGGATCCTGGGAGGAAGCACAAGCAGGAGAGCGCAAGGGGGGAGGACTCCTGTCTCATGCTGAGAAAGAGGGACGATCGATGAGTTATCTTAAGTGCCTATACACAAATGCAAGAAGCCTGGGAAACAAGCTGGGAGAACTGGAAGTCCTGGCACAGTCAGGGAACTATGATGTGATTGGAATAACAGAGACTTGGTGGGATAACTCACATGACTGGAGTACTGTCATGGATGGATATAAACTGTTCAGGAAGGACAGGCAGGGCAGAAAAGGTGGGGGAGTTGCGTTGTATGTAAGAGAGGAGTATGACTGCTCAGAGCTCCGGTATGAAACTGCAGAAAAACCTGACAGTCTCTGGATAAAGTTGAGAAGTGTGAGCAACAAGGGGGATGTCATGGTTGGAGTCTGCTATAGACCACCAGACCAGGGGGATGAGGTGGACGAGGCTTTCTTCTGGCAACTAGCAGAAGTTGCTAGATCGCAGGCCCTGGTTCTCATGGGAGACTTTAATCACCGTGATATCTGCTGGGAGAGCAATACAGCGGTGCACAGACAATCCAGGAAGTTTTTGGAACGTGTAGGGCACAATTTCCTGGTGCAAGTGCTGGAGGAACCAACTAGGGGCAGAGCTTTTCTTGACCTGCTACTCACAAACAGGGAAGAATTAATAGGGGAAGCAAAAGTGGATGGGAACCTGGGAGGCAGTGACCATGAGATGGTCGAGTTCAGGATCCTGACACAAGGAAGAAAGGAGAGCAGCAGAATACGGACCCTGGACTTCAGAAAAGCAGACTTTGACTCCCTCAGGGAACAGATGGACAGGATCCCCTGGGAGAATAACATGAAGGGCAAAGGGGTCCAGGAGAGCTGGCTGTATTTTAAAGAATCCTTATTGCGGTTGCAGGAACAAACCATCCCGATGTGTAGAAAGAATAGTAAATATGGCAGGCGACCAGCTTGGATAGACAGTGAAATCCTTGCTGATCTTAAACGCAAAAAAGAAGCTTACAAGAAGTGGAAGATTGGACAAATGACCAGGGAGGAGTATAAAAATATTGCTCAGGCATGCAGGAGTGAAATCAGGAAGGCCAAATCACACTTGGAGTTGCAGCTAGCAAGAGATGTTAAGAGTAACAAGAAGGGTTTCTTCAGGTATGTTAGCAACAAGAAGAAAGTCAAGGAAAGTGTGGGCCCCTTACTGAATGAGGGAGGCAACCTAGTGACCGAGGATGTGGAAAAAGCTAATGTACTCAATGCTTTTTTTGCCTCTGTCTTCACGAACAAGGTCAGCTCCCAGACTGCTGCACTGGGCAGCACAATATGGGGAGAAGGTGACCAGCCCTCTGTGGAGAAAGAAGTGGTTCGGGACTATTTAGAAAAACTGGACGTGCACAACTCCATGGGGCTGGATGCGCTGCATCCGAGGGTGCTAAAGGACTTGGCGGATGAGATTGCACAGCCATTAGCCATTATTTTTGAAAACTCATGGCGATCGAGGGAGGTCCCGGATGACTGGAAAAAGCCTAATGTCGTGCCCATCTTTAAAAAAGGGAAGGAGGAGGATCCAGGGAACTACAGGCCAGTCAGCCTCACCTCAGTCCCTGGAAAAATCATGGAGCAGGTCCTCAAGGAATCAATGATGAAACACTTAGAGGAGAGGAAAGTGATCAGGAACAGTCAGCATGGATTCACCAAGGGGAAGTCGTGCCTGACTAACCTAATTGCCTTCTATGATGAGATAACTGGCTCTGTGGATGAGGGGAAAGCAGTGGATGTGTTATTCCTTGACTTTAGCAAAGCTTTTGATACGCTCTCCCACAGTATTCTTGCCACCAAGTTAAAGAAGTATGGGATGGATGAATGGACTGTAAGGTGGATAGAAAGCTGGCTGGATCGTCGGGCTCAACGGGTAGTGATCAATGGCTCCATGTCTAGTTGGCAGCCGGTTTCAAGCGGAGTAGTGCCCCAAGGGTCGGTCCTGGGGCCGGTTTTGTTTAATATCTTTATTAATGATCTGGAGGATGGCTTTTTCTTCTCTTTTTCTCTGCTGTGTCTTGAGTTTTGTTAATTGAAGCAGTCTCTGATGTTTTCTTTCATTTTCTTCTGCTTTTAGTTTGGCCAGCAACACACACACACACACACATATATACCACTCCTGGTGGTGGGAGGGGAACAAGAGAAAGGACAAAAGAAGTAAGAGATAAAGAGAAAGGAAGGAGGGATGGAGGAAAAGGTAAAACGAAAAGGACAAACCCTAATGTCCCCAGTGATTCTACCAGACAAAATCACAGGGAGGGATTAAAATTCTGCCACCTTGAACTAGTGTTTTCCATGCCTAGAATTCAGCTGGCACCAGATGGATCAGACTGAGCAGGTTCCAAAACCTCTTGGAGGCTCTTACTTTCTAAACAGGGATGTCTGTTTTCTAGTAAAATCAGTAAAAGGAAAGGAGACAACTCGAAAGAGGCTCCTGCTCTCACTCAAATACGTGAATCCTAATACTCTCTCAGTCCTCAAGAGAAACCTCGAGAAGGAAACTTGCTGAAGCAAAGCCACAGGGGTCTCTGAGGTTTCCCTGGCCATGCGCCCCTGTCCTGCCTGGCTGATGTCAGCATCTCTCACGGAGGTCACCACCTCCCTAACACCTTTGACCAATACGCTGAGGTCCTGAAAAGGCCTTTGTGATCTCACTGCCACACCCACCCATCCCCGGAAGTGCTAATGTCCTGCTACTGGCCTGACGCTTTGAAGGTTTGAGCTACTCTCTGTGGATCACCCCACTCAAAGTGATGAAGGTGTCATCAATATAGCGTAGGTAGAGAAGGGCATGAGTGGACGAGAGCTGAGGAAGCGTTGTTCCAGGTCAGCCATAAAAATATTGGCATATTGTGAGGCCATGCGGGTGCCCATAGCGGTGCCACTGGTCTGGAGGTATATATTGTCACCAAATTTGAAATAATTGTGCGTGAGGATAAAGTCACAGAGCTCAGCAATAAGTTGTGCTGTGTCATCATCAGGGATACTGTTCCTGACAGCTTGTATTCCATCTGTATGCGGGATGTTTGTGTAGAGAGCCTCTACATCCATGGTGGCTAGGATGGTGTTTTCTGGGAGGTCACCAATGCATTGTAGTTTTCTCAGGAAATCTGTGGTGTCACGGAGATAGCTGGGAGTGCTGGTGGCGTAGGGTCTGAGTAGGGAGTCCACATATCCAGACAGTCCTTCAGTGAGAGTGCCAATGCCCGAGATGATGGGGCGTCCAGGATTTCCAGGTTTGTGGATCTTAGGTAGTAGATAGAATAACCCCGGTCGGGGCTCTAAGGGTATGTTGATTTGTTCCTGTGTTAGTGTAGGGAGTGTCCTGAGTAGATGGTGCAGTTTCTTAGTGTATTCCTCAGTGGGATCTGAGGAAAGCGGCCTGTAGAATTTGGTATTGGAGAGTTGTCTGGCAGCCTCCTTCTGGTAGTCAGACCTGTTCATGATGACAACAGCACCTCCTTTATCAGCCTCTTTGATGATAATGTCAGGGTGGTTTCTGAGGCTGTGGATGGCATTGCGTTCTGCACGACTTAGGTTATGAGGCAAGCGATGTTGTTTTTCCACAATTTCTGCCTGTGCACGTCGGCGGAAGCATTCTATGTATAGGTCCAGACTGTCATTTCGACCCTCAGGAGGAGTCCATGTGGAGTTCTTCTTCCTGTGTTGTTGGTGGGAGGGTATCTGTGTATCAGTGCGCTGTTCAGTGTTATCATGAAAGTATTCTTTGAGTCGGAGGCGGCGAAAGTAGGCTTCCAGATCACCACAGAACTGTATCATGTTCGTGGGGGTGCTGGGGCAAAAGGAGAGTCCCCGAGATAGGACAGACTCTTCTGCTGGGTTGAGTGTGTAGCTGGATAAATTGACGATATTGCTGGGTGAGTTCGGGGTACCCCTGTTGTGGCCCCATGTGGCAGGTAGGATTTTAGACAGCTTACGGTCCTTTTTCCTTTGTAGAGAGGTGAGGTGTGTAAAGTAGATCTCCTGTCTTATTTTAGTAAAGTCCATTTGTGTGGAGGGTTGGTTATTTATGAAAGTCTCCAGGTTGGAGAGCTCTTTCTTGATGTTTTTCTGTTTGCTGTATAGGATGCTGATCAGGTGGTTCCTCAGTTTCTTTGATAATGTATGGCATAATCTCTCACTGTGGTCTGTGCAGTATGTAGATAGCAATGGATTTTTCACCTTCAGTCCATTTGGTATGATGTCCATCCGTTTGCATTTGGAAAGGAAGATGATATCTGTCTGTATTTGTGCAAGTTTCTTCATGAGGTTGATAGATTTCCATTCCATACGGCTAAATGCAGTGCCTTGCATGGTGTCAAGTATCAGAGGGGTAGCCGTGTTAGTCTGAATCTGTAAAAAGCAACAGAGGGTCCTGTGGCACCTTTGAGACTAACAGAAGTACTGGGAGCATAAGCTTTCGTGGGTCAGAACCTCACTTCTTCAGATGCAAGTAATGGAAATCTCCAGAGGCAGGTATATATCAGTGTGGAGATAACGAGGTTAGTTCAATCAGGGAGGGTGAGGTGCTCTGCTAGCAGTTGAGGTGTGAACACCAAGGGAGGAGAAACTGTTTCTGTAGTTGGATAGCCATTCACAGTCTTTGTTTAATCCTGATCTGATGGTGTCAAATTTGCAGATGAACTGAAGCTCAGCAGTTTCTCTTTGGAGTCTGGTCCTGAAGTTTTTTTGCTGTAAGATGGCTACCTTAACATCTGCTATTGTGTGGCCAGGGAGGTTGAAGTGTTCTCCTACAGGTTTTTGTATATTGCCATTCCTGATATCTGACTTGTGTCCATTTATCCTCTTGCGTAATGACTGTCCAGTTTGGCCAATGTACATAGCAGAGGGGCATTGCTGGCATATGATGGCATATATAACATTGGTGGACGTGCAGGTGAATGAGCCGGTGATGTTGTAGCTGATCTGGTTAGGTCCAGTCCAGTTTGGCCAATGTACATAGCAGAGGGGCATTGCATATCATAGGCTTCATCTATTGTACTGTCATAACTATAAAGGGAAGGGTAACAGCTGTCCTGTGTACAGTACTATAAAATCCCTCCTGGCCAGAGACTCCAAAATCCTTTTCCCTGTGAAGGGTTAAGAAGCTCAGGTAACCTGGCTGGCATCTGACCTAGAGGACCAATAAGGGGACAAGATACTTTCAAATCTTGGGGGGGGGGAAGGCTTTTGTTTGTGTTCTTTGTTTTGGTTGTGCGTTCGCTCTCGGGACTGAGAGGGACCAGACATCAATCCAGGTTCTCCACATCTTTCTAAACAAGTCTCTCCTATTTCAAACTTGTAAGTAAATAGCCAGGCAAGGCGTGTTAGTTTTCCTTTGTTTTCTCAACTTGTAAATGTACCTTTTACTAGAGTGTTTATCTTTGTTTGCTGTACTTTGAACCTAAAACTAAAGGGGAGTACTCTGAGCTCTTTAAGTTTAATTACCCTGTAAGGTTATTTCCATACTGATTTTACAAAAATAATTTTTACCTTTTTCTTTAATTAAAAACCTTCTTTTTAAAAACCTAATTATTTTTTTCCTTGTTTTAAATCCAAGGGGGTTGGATCTGTATTCACCAAAAGTTGGTGGGAGGAAGGAGGGGAATGGTTACTTTCTCCTTCTTTTAAGATCCAAGGGGTTTGGATCTGTATTCACCAGGGAATTGGTGAAGGTCTCTCAAGGCTACCCAGGGAAGGAAATTAGCCTTGGAATGGTGGCAGCGAACCAGAGCTAAGCTGGTAGTTAAGCTTAAAAGTTTTCATGCAGGCCCCTACATTTGTACCCTAAAGTTCAAAGTGGGAATACAGCCTTAACAACCTGTCAGAGACTCAAACGCCCCGAGGAATCAGGGGGAATTCAGGGCACCTGGAACCAGCAGCATTTCCACTCAGCACCTCCCCACCACTGAGGGATGAATTCACCACCTGAACCACAGAATGGAGTCTTCTTCTCCTTTCTAGTAACCTCCAATGCCAACCCGCCTCCATGTAGGGTGAGCTCCTGCTACCTCCCCCTCAGTGCCCTTGACAGCTGTTCCACCTCCAAACCACGGCTCAAGTTATCAGAACCCTCTTCTATACCCCCACCCAGGTTGGGCAGGGAGGCGGCTCTAGCATGGGGGGCAGGAGGGATTCTGCCAAGGGTGAAGTAGGTTGCAGGGAGGTTGAGATCTTGCTCCAAGTCATCCCAGACACTAATGCGAAGCCACAGGATGGCAGCATCTAGTGTCAGTGGAGTCCAAGCACTATTTCAACCCCACAGTTTTGGATCAACTTCCCACAAGGGGAGGTGAAGAGCACCCCCAGCAACCCACACACACACACACCACTCCTGGTGGTGGGAGGGGAACAGGAGAAAGGACAAAAGAAGTAAGAGATGAAGAGAAAGGAAGGAGGGATGGAGGAAAAGGTAAAACGAAAAGGACAAACCCTAATGTCCCCAGTGATTCTACGGGACAAAATCCCAGGTGGACTATAAAATTCTGACACATTAAACTAGTGTTTTCCATGCCTAGAATTCAGCTGGCACCAGATGGATCAGACTGAGCAGGTTCCAAAACCTCTTGGAGGCTCTTACCTTCTAAACAGGGATGTCTGTTTTCTAGTAAAATCAGTAAAAGGAAAGGAAAAAACTCGAAAGAGGCTCCTGCTCGCACTCAAATACGTGAACCCTAATACTCTCTCAGTCCTCAAAGAGAGAGACTTGGAGAAGGAGCGGCAAACAGCGGAGGCTAAGAGAGGGAGTTTGCCTGGGAGTTCGCTTGGGGAGAGCTCACTGAGGCTTACATCTGCAGGTTTCTCTGAGTAGTTCCTGCAACAGTTGAGGAAGTTCTTAAGAGGACGGTGATGTGGAAGGTGAGCGATCAGCTGTTGTCACCTGCACAGGCTGTGCCATGTTTGTCTTTCTTCCACAGGACAGAAGCGACTTTGTCTGTACGAAGGGCAAGCTGGTCTCCATATTGGAAGAGAAGCTTCGAGGCCTGGAGAAACGAGTATCGACTCTGCGTTGCATAAGGGAAAATGAAGATTTCCTTGACAGACGTCAGGAGATGCTTCTACGGCCACAATGTTCTGAAGATTCAGAGCAGGCGCAGCAGGGACAGAAGGATTGTGAAGAGGTTTGGCAGCATGTGACTTCCAGAAGGAGAAAGAGGAGCGTCCATGCACCAGTAATGGAGATACAGGTGAGCAATCGTTTCCATGTTCTCTCTACAGGTACTAATGCGGAGAGTGGACTAGATGACCCATCTGAGGGAAGGGAGCAGAAGGAGACTCCACCGATTGGAAGGCAAAAGATGCACTGTCCTAGGGATGGGGGTTCCACGACCACAACTCCCAAGAGGAGGAGGAGGGTGGTGGTGGTCGGGGACTCCCTCCTCAGGGGGACTGAGTCATCTATCTGCCGCCCCGACTGGGAAAACCAAGAGGTCTGCTGCTTGCCCGGAGCTAGGATACACGATGTGACGGAGAGACTGCCGAGACTCATCAAGCCCTCGGATCGCTACCCCTTCCTGCTTCTCCACGTGGGCACCAATGATACTGCCAAGAATGACCTTGAGCAGATCACTGCAGACTACGTGGCTCTGGGAAGAAGGATAAAGGAGTTTGAGGCGCAAGTGGTGTTCTCGTCCATCCTCCCTGTGCAAGGAAAAGGCCGGGGTAGAGACCGTCGAATCGTGGAAGTCAACGAATGGCTATGCAGGTGGTGTCGGAGAGAAGGCTTTGGATTCTTCAACCATGGGATGGTGTTCCAAGAAGGAGGAGTGCTAGGCAGAGACGGGCTCCACCTAACGAAGAGAGGGAAGAGCATCTTCGCCAGCAGGCTGGCTAACCTAGTGAGGAGGGCTTTAAACTAGGTTCACCGGGGGAAGGAGACCAAAGCCCTGAGGTAAGTGGGGAAATGGGATCCTGGGAGGAAGCACAAGCAGGAGAGCGCAAGGGGGGAGGACTCCTGTCTCATGCTGAGAAAGAGGGACGATCGATGAGTTATCTTAAGTGCCTATACACAAATGCAAGAAGCCTGGGAAACAAGCTGGGAGAACTGGAAGTCCTGGCACAGTCAGGGAACTATGATGTGATTGGAATAACAGAGACTTGGTGGGATAACTCACATGACTGGAGTACTGTCATGGATGGATATAAACTGTTCAGGAAGGACAGGCAGGGTAGAAAAGGTGGGGGAGTTGCGTTGTATGTAAGAGAGGAGTATGACTGCTCAGAGCTCCGGTATGAAACTGCAGAAAAACCTGAGAGTCTCTGGATAAAGTTGAGAAGTGTGAGCAACAAGGGGGATGTCGTGGTTGGAGTCTGCTATAGACCACCAGACCAGGGGGATGAGGTGGACGAGGCTTTCTTCTGGCAACTAGCAGAAGTTGCTAAATCGCAGGCCCTGGTTCTCATGGGAGACTTTAATCACCCTGATATCTGCTGGGAGAGCAATACAGCGGTGCACAGACAATCCAGGAAATTTTTGGAAAGTGTAGGGGACAATTTCCTGGTGCAAGTGCTGGAGGAACCAACTAGGGGCAGAGCTTTTCTTGACCTGCTACTCACAAACAGGGAAGAATTAATAGGGGAAGCAAAAGTGGATGGGAACCTGGGAGGCAGTGGCCATGAGATGGTCTAGTTCAGGATCCTGTCACAAGGAAGAAAGGAGAGCAGCAGAATACGGACCCTGGACTTCAGAAAAGCAGACTTTGACTCCCTCAGGGAACAGATGGGCAGGATCCCCTGGGAGAATAACATGAAGGGCAAAGGGGTCCAGGGGAGCTGGCTGTATTTTAAAGAATCCTTATTGAGGTTGCAGGAACAAACCATCCCGATGTGTAGAAAGAATAGTAAATATGCCAGACCAGCTTGGCTAAACAGTGAAATCCTTGCTGATCTTAAACGCAAAAAAGAAGCTTACAAGAAGTGGAAGATTGGACAAATGACCAGGGAGGAGTATAAAAATATTGCTCAGGCATGCAGGAGTGAAATCAGGAAGGCCAAATCACATTTGGAGTTGCAGTTAGCAAGAGATGTTAAGAGTAACAAGAAGGGTTTCTACAAGTATGTTAGCAAGAAGAAGAAAATCAAGGAAAGTGTGGGCCCCCTACTGAATGAGGGAGGCAACCTAGTGACCGAGGATGTGGAAAAAGCTAATGTACTCAATGATTTTTTTGCCTCTGTCTTCACGCACAAGGTCAGCTCCCAGATTGCTGCACTGGGCAGTACAGCATGGGGAGAAGGTGACCAGCCCTCTGTGGAGAAAGAAGTGGTTCGGGACTATTTAGAAAAACTGGACGTGCACAAGTCCATGGGGCCGGGTGCGCTGCATCCGAGGGTGCTAAAGGAGTTGGCGGGTGAGATTGCAGAGCCATTAGCCATTATTTTTGAAAACTCATGGCGATCGGGGGAGGTCCCAGATGACTGGAAAAAGGCGAATGTCGTGCCCACCTTTAAAAAAGGGAAGGAGGAGGATCCGGGGAACTATAGGCCAGTCAGCCTCACCTCAGTCCCTGGAAAAATCATGGAGCAGGTCCTCAAGGAATCAATTATGAAACATTTAGAGGAGAGGAAAGTGATCAGGAACAGTCAGCATGGATTCACGAAGGGGAAGTCGTGCCTGACTAACCTAATTGCCTTCTATGATGAGATAACTGGCTCTGTGGATGAGGGGAAAGCAGTGGATGTGTTATTCCTTGACTTTTGCAAAGCTTTTGATACGGTCTCCCACAGTATTCTTGCCGCCAAGTTAAAGAAGTATGGGCTGGATGAATGGACTGTAAGCTGGATAGAAAGCTGGCTAGATCGTCGGGCTCAACGGGTAGTGATCAATGGCTCCATGTCTAGTTGGCAGCCGGTTTCAAGCGGAGTGCCCCAAGGGTCGGTCCTGAACCGGTTTTGTTTAATATCTTTATTAATGATCTGGAGGATGGTGTGGACTGCACTCTCAGCAAGTTTGCAGATGACACTAAACTAGGAGGCGTGGTAGATACACTAGAGGGTAGGGATAGGATACAGAGGGACCTAGACACATTAGAGGATTGGGCCGAAAAAAACCTGATGAGGTTCAACAAGGACAAGTGCAGAGTCCTGCACTTAGGACGGAAGAATCCCATGCACTGCTACAGACTAGGGACCGAATGGCTAGGTAGCAGTTCTGCAGAAAAGGACCTAGGGGTCACAGTGGACGAGAAGCTGGATATGAGTCAACAGTGTGCTCTTGTTGCCAAGAAGGCTAACGGCATTTTGGGCTGTATAAGTAGGGGCATTGCCAGCAGATCGAGGAACGTGATCATTCCCCTTTATTCGACATTGGTGAGGCCTCATCTGGAATACTGTGTCCAGTTTTGGGCCCCACACTACAAGAAGTATGTGGAAAAATTGGAAAGAGTTCAGCGGAGGGCAACAAAAATGATTAGGGGTCTGGAGCACATGACTTATGAGGAGAGGCTGAGGGAACTGGGATTGTTTAGTCTCCAGAAGAGAAGAATGAGGGGGGGATTTGATAGCAGCCTTCAACTACCTGAAGGGGGGGTTCCAAAGAGGATGGAGCTCGGCTGTTCTCAGTGGTGGCAGATGACAGAACAAGGAGCAATGGTCTCAAGTTGCAGTGGGGGAGGTCCAGGTTGGATATCAGGAAAAACTATTTCACTAGGAGGGTGGTGAAACACTGGAATGCGTTACCTAGGGAGGTGGTGGAGTCTCCTTCCTTGGAGGTTTTTAAGGCCCGGCTTGACAAAGCCCTGGCTGGGATGATTTAGCTGGGAATTGGTCCTGCTTTGAGCAGGGGGTTGGACTAGATGACCTCTTGAGGTCCCTTCCAACTCTGATATTCTATGATTCTATGATTCTAACAGGGACGTCTGTTTTCTAGTAAAATCAGTAAAAGGAAAGGAGAAAACTTTAAACAGGCTCCTGCTGGCACTCAAATACGTGAACCCTAATACTCTCTCAGTCCTCAAAGAGAGACCTGGAGAAGGAGACTTGCTGAAGTAAAGCCACAAGGGTCTCTGAGGTTTCCCTGGCCCTGCGCCCCTGTCCTGCCTTGCTGATGTCAGCATCTCTCTCTGAGGTAACCACCTCCCTAACACCTTTGACCAATAGGCTGAGTTCCTGCAAAAGGCCTTTGTGATGTCACTGCCACACCCAACCAAACGCTGAAGTGCTAATGTCCTGCTGCTGGCCTGACACTTTGAAGGTTTGAGCTACTCTCTGTGGATCACCCCACTCAATGCGTCTTCATTCTAGGAAGCAAGTAAGTAAAACATCAGTAAAACATCAGAGGCTGCTTCCAATGCTACACTCACTGTTTCCAAAATTAGTAGACTTTATGGCCAGAAGAGACCTTTAGAGCATCTCATCTAAGCCCCTGCATATCATAGGCTTCCTCTATAGTACAATAGTTACTTTTTGGGCACACACATTCCAGAAAGGCATCTAGTCTTCATTCAATGACATCAAGAGATGGAGAATCCACCACTTTCCCTTTTAGTGAGTGCCAGGGGGCTCCATTTCCCCTTCCACTAGCTCCCCGTTTACAGTGAGCCAGAGCAGTACCTGCAGCAGGGAGCGGGAGTTGCTGATGGCCTCAGAGGAACAGCCCCTGCAGTGTCTCAGGAAGCTGGCGCAAGTGCCGGATGATGCTGGTGCATCACTTTGGCCATGACGTCCTCCTGCTGCAAGGGAACGAGAACCTGTCAGAGACTCAAACGCCCCGAGGAATCAGGGGGAATTAAGGGAACCTGGAACCAGCAGTATTTCCACTTAGCACCTGCCCACCACTGAGGGATGAATTCACCTCCTGAACCCCAGAATGGAGTCTTCTTGTCCTTTCTAGTAACCTCCAATACCAACCCCCGTTCTTGTAGGGTGAGCTCCTGCTACCTCCCCCTCAGTGCCCTTGACCGCTGTTCCACCTCCAAACCACAGCTCAAGTTATCAGAACCCTCTTCTCCACCCCCACCCAGGTTGGGCAGGGAGGTGGCTCTAGCGGGGGGGCAGGAGGGATTCTGGCAGCAGTGAAGTGGGTTGCGGGAAGGTTGAGATCTTGCCACAATTTTGGATCAACTTCCCACAAGGGGAGGTGAAGAGCACCCCCAGCAACACACACACACACACACACACCACTGCTGGTAGTGGGAGGGGAACAGGAGAAAGGACAAAAGAAGTAAGAGATGAAGAGAAAGGAAGGAGGGATGGAGGAAAAGGTAAAACGAAAAGGACAAACCCTAATGTCCCCAGTGATTCTACGGCACAAAATCCCAGGTGGGCTATAAAATTCTGCCACCTTGAACTAGTGTTTTCCATGCCTAGAATTCAGCTGGCACCAGATGGATCAGACTGAGCAGCTTCCAAAACCTCTTGGAGGCTCTTACCTTCTAAACAGGGACGTCTGTTTTCTAGTAAAATCAGTAAAAGGAAAGGAGACAACTCGACAGAGGCTCCTGCTCTAACTCAAATTCGTGAAGCCTAATACTCTCTCAGTCCTCAAAGAGAGACCTCGAGAAGGAGGTCCACAGGGGTCTCTGAGGTTTCCCTGGCCCTGCGCCCCTCTCCTGCCTGGCTGATGTCAGCATCTCTCTCTGAGGTCACCACCTCCCTAACACCTTTGACCAATAGGCTGAGGTCCGGGGAAAGGCCTTTGTGATATCACTGCCACACCCAACCAAACCCTAAAGTGCTAATATCCTGCTACTGGCCTGACACTTTGAAGGTTTGAGCTACTCTCTGTGGATCACCCCACTCAATGCGTCCTCATTCTAGGAAGCAAGCGGGCTAGACAGTAAAACATCAGAGGCTGCTCCCAATGCTACACTCAGTGTTTCCAAAATTAGTAGACTTTATGGCCACAAGAGACCTTTAGAGCATCTAATCTAAGCCCCTGCATATCACAGGCTTCCTGTATAGTACAATAGTTACTTTTTGGGCACACACATTCCGGAAAGGCATCTAATCTTCATTCAATGACATCAAGAGATGGAGAATCCACCACTTTCCCTTTTAGTGAGTGCCAGGGGGCTCCATTTCCCCTTCCACTAGCTCCCCATTTACAGTGAGCCAGAGCAGTACCTGCAGCAGGGAGCGGGAGTTGCTGATGGCCTCAGAAGCACAGCCCCTGCAGTGTCTCAGGCACCTGGCGCAAGTGCCGGATGATGCGGAGCAGGTGCATCGCTTTGGCCGTGACGTCCTCCTGCTGCAAGGGAACGAGAACCTGTGTCATAACTATAAAGGGAAGGGTAACAGCTGTCCTGTGTACAGTACTATAAAATCCCTTCTGGCCAGAGACTCCAAAATCTTTTCCCTGTAAAGGGTTAAGAAGCTCAGGTAAAAGACGGTTACTCACCGTTGTAACTGTTGTTCTTCGAGATGTGTTGCTCATATCCATTCCATTAGGTGTGTGCGCGCCGCGTGCACGATCGTCGGAAGATTTTTACCCTAGCAACACCGGCGGGTCGGCTGTGGAGCCCCCTAGAGTGGCGCCTTCATGGCGCTAAATATATACCCCAGCCGACCCGGCGCCCCCTCAGTTCCTTCTTGCCGGCTACTCCGACAGTGGGGACGGGGGGCGGGTTTGGAATGGATATGAGCAACACATCTCGAAGAACAACAGTTACAACGGTGAGTAACCGTCTTTTCTTCTTCGAGTGCTTGCTCATATCCATTCCATTAGGTGACTCCCAAGCCCAACTTAGGTGGTGGGGTCGGAGTGAGACATTGCTGTGTGCAAAACCGCTGATCCGAAGGCGGCATCGTCCCTGGACTGCTGCACTAGTGCATAGTGTTCTGTAAACGTGTGGACTGACGACCAAACCGCAGCTCTACAAATGTCCTGGATCGGAACTTGCGCCAGGAAAGCCGTCGAGGAAGCTTGGGCCCTCGTGGAGTGAGCGGTGAGGTGTGGTACTGAGACACCTGCCAGGTCGTAGCAAGTCCGGATGCAAGACGTAATCCAGGAGGATAGGCGTTGTGATGAGACCGGTGAGCCTTTCATTCGGTCGGCCACTGCAACGAAGAGTTGCGTCGTCTTTCTAAAGTGCCTTGTGCGGTCAATATAGAAGGCCAGGGCCCTGCGTACGTCCAGAGAATGCAAACGTTGATCCTGGCGAGTAGCATGTGGTTTAGGATGAAAGACCGGGAGAAATATATCCTGGTTGATATGAAATGGAGAAACCACCTTAGGGAGAAAGGCAGGATGTGGGTGGAGCTGCACTTTATCCTTATGGAAAACTGTGTAAGGGGGCTCGGATGTAAGCGCCCTGAGTTCAGAAACGCGCCTTGCTGAGGTGATGGCTACGAGGAAGGCTGTCTTCCAGGATAGGTACAGAAGTGAACAGGTGGCCAGTGGCTCGAATGGAGGACCTGTGAGCTTGGAGAGAACCAGGTTGAGGTCCCACGTCGGAACGGGCTGACGTTGTTGTGGGTACATCCGGTCTAAGCCCTTGAGGAATCTAACGACCATCGGGTTAGAGAATACCGAGGACGCGAGTTCCCCTGGGTGAAAGGCCGATATAGCGGCCAGGTGAACTCTAATTGAAGATATCGCCAACCCTTGCTGTTTTAGGGAGAGGAGATATTCCAAAATGAGAGGGATAGGTGCCTGTAACGGGGACGTGGCTCGTTGTTCGCACCAACAGGAGAACCGCTTCCACTTGGCCAAGTATGTGGTCCGTGTTGAGGGCTTCCTACTGCTCAGCAGAATCTGTTGGACAGAGTGCGAGCACTGCTGCTCTGCCTGGGTGAACCATGGAGCAGCCACGCCGTGAGGTGGAGTGATTGCAGGTCGGGGTGACGCAGGCGACCGTGGTCCTGAGAGATGAGATCCGGGCATAATGGAAGCGGGATCGGTGTCCGAACCGAGAGTTCCAACAGCGTGGTGTACCAATGTTGTCTCGGCCACGCTGGGGCGATCAGAATCACCTGTGCCTGGTCTCTGCGCAATTTGAGCAGTACCTTGTGGACCAGAGGAAACGGAGGGAAGGCATAAAACAGGTGGTCCTTCCAGGGAAGGAGAAACGCATCCGAGAGGGAGCCCGGAGCTCGACCTTGCAGGGAGCAGAACACGTGGCACTTCCTGTTGTCTCGAGATGCAAACAGGTCTATCTGGGGAAACCCCCACTTCTGGAAAACGGAATGTATGATGTCCGGACGGATAGACCACTCGTGTGTTTGAAAGGACCTGCTGAGTCGGTCCGCTAAAGTGTTCTGGACTCCAGGGAGGAACGATGCCGTGAGAAGGATTGAGTGGGCGATGCAGAAGTCCCACAGGCGAATGGCCTCTTGGCATAGAATTGATGAACGTGCTCCTCCCTGCTTGTTGATGTAAAACATGGCCGTGGTGTTGTCGATGAGAACTAACACACAACGACCACGCAGGAGATTGAGAAATGCCTGGCACGCCAGGCGCACCGCCATCAGTTCCCGAACATTGATGTGCAGGGCTAGCTGGGGTGCAGTCCACAGGCCCTGGGTATGGTGCTCGTTGAGATGGGCGCCCCAACCCAGAGATGAAGCGTCTGTGACCAGGTGCAGAGAGGGTTGTGGGGCGTGAAACGGCATCCCTTCGCAAACCACATTGTGATCTAGCCACCATGTGAGGGAGGTCAGGACCGAGTTCGGGACTGTGACCACCATATTCAGGCTGTCCCGATGTGGGCGGTATGTTGATGATACCCAGGTCTGGAGTGGGCGAAGCCGAAGTCTGGCATGCCTGGTTACGTATGTGCAGGAAGCCATGTGACCCAGCAGGGTAAGGCACGACCTCACCGTGGTAGTTGGGAAGGCCTTGAGTCCTTGAATGAGGCTCGTGATGGTGCAAAAGCGATTGTCTGGCAGGATGGCTTGTGCGCGTCTGGAGTCTAGAACCGCGCCGATGAATTCTATTCTCTGGGTAGGTTCTAGAGTGGATTTGTCCTTGTTGAGTAGGATACCCAACTTGTTGAATGTGTGCACTATTATGTGGACGTGAACTCGAACTTGTTCTTTGGTGCGACCGCGCACTAGCCAGTCGTCTAGGTACGGGAACACCTGTATCCCTTGCCGACGAAGGTACGCTGCCACGACAGCCATACATTTCGTGAACACCCGTGGGGCCGAGGATAGGCCGAAGGGAAGGACTGCAAATTGGTAGTGCACCCTGTTTACCACGAATCGCAGGAAGCGTCTGTGAGGTGGGTAAATTGAGATGTGAAAGTATGCGTCTTTCATGTCGAGGGCGGCGAACCAGTCTCCAGGATCGAGGGAAGGAATAATGGCCCCCAGAGAGACCATGCGGAACTTCAACTTTACTACGAATTTGTTGAGTCCGCGCAAGTCCAAGATGGGTCGCAGACCTCCTTTGGACTTGGGAATGAGGAAGTAACGGGAATAGAATCCCCTGCCCCTTAACTCCACTGGAACCTCCTCTATGGCCCCCATAGCAAGGAGCGTGGAAACTTCCTGTATAAGAAGTTGCTCGTGAGAAGGGTCCCTGAAGAGGGACGGGGAAGGGGGGGAGGAGGGGGGAATTGAAGAAAACTGGATAGCATATCCCCTGTCCACCGTGCGAAGGACCCAACGGTCCGAGGTTATAAGGGACCAGGCACGGTGGAAATGGGAAAGGCGATCCCGAAAGGAGGGGGCTGGATCCTGGGGGATGACTGGGGCGCCGTCCTCGACCGGACCTTCAAAAGTTCTGCCTGGGGCCTGAAGGTGGTCTAGGTGGCCCCTGGTTCTGGCCGGGTTGAGGGCCGGTCCACCTTCTTCTACCACCTCGCCCTCTCCTCCGGGCCGAGTCCTGTCTCTGACGAGGCGGGGGGGGGTAGAAGCGCTGAGGCTGCGGCCTAAATGGCCTGCGCTGAGGGCCCACGACATGCATCCCGAGGGAGCGCATGATTGTTCTCGAGTCCTTGAGGCTCTGCAGGCGAGAGTCCGTCTTATCTGAGAACAATCCATGACCCTCAAAGGGCAGATCTTGTAGGGTTTGCTGCAGCTCCGGAGGCAAACCCGAAACCTGAAGCCAGGAGATCCTGCGCATAGCGATACCCGAAGCCAGGGTCCTCGCAGCTGAGTCTGCAATGTCCAAGGAGGCCTGCAAGGAGGTCCGAGCCACCTTCTTGCCCTCCTCTACCATGGCTCCAAACTCTTCCCTGGACTCTTGGGGAATCAACTCCTTAAACTTCCCCATAGAGCTCCAGGAGTTGAAATTGTAGCGGCTCAGTAGCGCCTGTTGGTTCGCCGCTCTAAGTTGTAGCCCTCCGGCTGAGTAAACCTTACGGCCAAACAGATCGAGCCGCTTAGCCTCTTTTGATTTAGGCGCTGCAGCCTGCTGGCCGTGGCGCTCTCGTGCATTCACTGATTCCACCACCAGTGAACACGGTTGGGGGTGGGTATACAAGTACCCATAGTCCTTAGACGGGACAAAGTATTTCCTTTCCACCCCTCTCGCTGTGGGTGGAATAGAGGCAGGAGTTTGCCATATCGTATCCGCATTCGTTTGGATCGTGCGGATCAGGGGTAACGCCACCCTCGATGGGGCATCCGCTCCAAGGATATTCACGATCGGGTCGTGCACCTCCACTATCTCCTCCGCCTGCAGGTCCATATTACGGGCCATCCTACGCAGGAGATCCTGGTGAGCCCGAAGATCTATCGGAGGGGGACCCGTACATGAAGTGCCCGCCACTGCCTCATCCGGAGAGGAGGAGGAGGATGCCTCTGGTGGTACTGGATCCAAGGGGGGGTCCTGATCCCCCTGCTCCTGGGCCGGAGCATCACCTGCACTTGGGTCCATGGTGTCGGGTGGCGTGGACACGGAAGCCTCCATGCCTCCTGGCGGAGGGCGAGAGATGGTGGATTCTGGGGCCCTTCTGACCGAGTGACCCGAGCGAGAGGTCGATGGTATTGGAGCCCCTTGCTCCTGGTGGTACGCCCACGGGGTCCAAAACGACCAGCGAGATGGTCCATGAGAGTGGTCCTCTGCCATCTCCTGCCAATGGCCCAAGTTTTGTTCCTCGGCTTGCCCTTGAGGGGGGTATGCCGATCTCGACAGGTCCTCCGAGGAGCGAGACACCGATCTTGACGGCCATGGCGGTGCCGAGAGAGATGAAACGAGCCCCGTGGGCTGTGGTGCCGCACGGTGCCGGTCTGGAGATGACCTATCTCTGCGCGGTGCCGGCGATCGGTGCCGGGACCGCGACCGGTGCCGATGACCTCGTCGGTGCCGGGAGTCGGACCTGGACCTCGACGAGGACCTGGAGTATGCCCGGTGCCGGGAGCGGCCCCTCGACGTCGAGCGTCGACCGTAGCGGTGCCGAGAACTACGTCTCGACGTTGATCGGTGCCGACGATCATATCGGTGCCGAGACGTAGAGCGGTGCCGCGAAGAAGATCTTGGCCGCGAGTACGACCGGTGCCGAGACAATATTCGGTGCCGGGACTGCGAGCGGCGTGGGGACCTGCTTCGGGACCTGGATCGGTGCCGAGGTTCCAGCCCTTGTGATGGAGGGCGCATCAAGGCAGGTTTCCCCCTCGACTGGACCGGGCGAGTCAACGGTGCAGTCAGTGCCGGTGGTTGAGGCGGTGCCGGCTCCGTGAGAGCTATTAAGTCTCTCGCCGCCTCGAAGGTCTCTGGAGTCGACGGGAGACACTGTATCACCGCCGGCCTCGGTGGAGACGCTATTTGCACCGGACTCGACGGCCTCGGCGCCGGAGTCGACGGTGCTGGAGGCACCTGTTTCCGTTGCTCCACCGGCGGGCGCGGCTCTACCCCCGGCACTGGGGGAGCCGGCGTCTTCGGCACGGATGTCCCCGTCTTATGGGCTTTTTTATGCCCCGGGGATACTGACCGGCGCCGAGGCACTCGCTGTGCTTGCGGTGCCGACGAGGTCCGGTGCCGGGGAGGCTTGTCTGACGCCACTCGCGTGGTCGTCATAGCCGGTGCCGCTGGGGCACTGTGCACCGAGGTGCTAGGCGCCGTGGCCTGGCCCGTAGAAGGAGTGTCCGGGCTAAGTGCCGCCTCCATCAGGAGTTGCCTGAGCCGAAAGTCCCGCTCCTTCTTGGTCCTTGGTTTGAAGGCCTTACAGATCTTGCACTTATCTGTTTGGTGGGACTCTCCCAGGCACTTCAGACAGGAGTCGTGCGGGTCGCTCGTGGGCATAGGCTTAGCGCAGGATCCGCACTGCTTGAAGCCGGGAGCGTTGGGCATGAGCCCGGCCCCGCGGCCGGGGGAGAAAGGGGGAGACGACCCCCTTAATCCCCTGGACTACTTAGAACAACTTTAAAACTACTTAACTAATTTACTACAAACACTAGAACTATAACTATAACTATAACTGTGATACAACGAAATACGCTAGGGAGAGTGGAGGACAGCTATGCCGCGCTCCACAGTTCCAACGACCGTCAGGGGCGGTAAGAAGGAACTGAGGGGGCGCTGGGTCGGCTGGGGTATATATTCAGCGCCATGAAGGCGCCACTCTAGGGGGCTCCACAGCCGACCCGCCGGTGTTGCTAGGGTAAAAATCTTCCGACGATCGTGCACGCGGCGCGCACACACCTAATGGAATGGATATGAGCAAGCACTCGAAGAAGAACCTGGCTGGCATCTGACCTAAAGGACCAATAAGGGGACAAGATAATTTCAAATCTTGGGGGGGGGGGAAGGCTTTTGTTTGTGTTCTTTGTTTTGGTTGTGCGTTCGCTCTCGGGACTGAGAGGGACCAGACATCAATCCAGGTTCTCCACATCTTTCTAAACAAGTCTCTCCTATTTCAAAGTTCTAAGTAAATAGCCAGGCAAGGCGTGTTAGTTTTCCTTTGTTTTCTCAACATGTAAATGTACCTTTTACTAGAGTGTTTCTCTTTGTTTGCTGTACTTTGAACCTAAAACTAGAGGGGAGTCCTCTGAGCTCTTTAAGTTTGATTTCTTTGTTTTGGTTGTGCATTCGCTCTCGGGACTGAGAGGGACCAGACATTTAGATCCAAGGGGGTTGGATCTGTATTCACCAGGAGTTGGTGGGAGAAAGAAGGGGGGATGGTTAATTTCTCCTTGTTTTAGATCCAAGGACGCATTGAGTGGGGTGATCCACAGAGAGTACCTCAAACCTTCAAAGTGTCAGGC
Organism: Chrysemys picta bellii; assembly: GCF_011386835.1. Taxonomy (NCBI): domain Eukaryota; kingdom Metazoa; phylum Chordata; order Testudines; family Emydidae; genus Chrysemys; species Chrysemys picta. The sequence continues at coordinate 149,180 of NW_027052756.1, read as the reverse complement.
CAGCAGCGGGACATTAGCACTTCAGGGTTTGGGTGGGTGTGGCAGTGACATCACAAAGGCAGAATTTTATTCCCTCCCTGGGATTTTGCCCCTTAGAATCACTGGGGACATTAGGGTTTGTTCTTTTCGTTTTACCTTTTCCTCCATCCCTCCTTCCTTTCTCTTCATCTCTTACTTCTTTTGTCCTTTCTCCAGGAGTTGGTGGGAGAAAGAAGGGGGGATGGTTAATTTCTCATTGTTTTAAGATCCAAGGGGTTTGGATCTGTATTCACCAGGGAATTGGTGAAGGTCTCTCAAGGCTACCCGGGGAAGGAAATTAGCCTCGGGATGGTGGCAGCGGACCAGAGCTAAGCTGGTAGTTAAGCTTAGAAGTTTTCATGCAGGCCCCTACATTTGTACCCTAAAATTCAAAGTGGGGATACAGCCTTGACAGGGTGGTAGCGGTGGGATCATTTTAAACCCAAAGCCAGTGAGATTTTTTTTTCCTTCTAGCTGCTTGAAAAGCAGAGCTGGAGATAGATGCATATCTTATCTATCCTTGCCTGAAGGCAGAGGTGTTAAGTTTTTTTAACAAGGTCCTTTGTTAAGAGAAGTGTTGAAATGAGCAAACGACAGGGTAAAAGGAATTTACAAGCTGAATTGTTTTTTTTTTTCTTTTTACATCCTCGGGAGTAGCTAGTTAGAAAGTCTCTCTTAACTCAGCAGCAGCCAGAGCTGAGAGCTTCCCAGTTTCAGTCAACTGCAGAGGGGGTGACCCAGCACAAGAAAACAGGAAAATGACTATCAAAGAAGTAGCTAAAAAAATAGAACTGGACAAACTAAAAGCAGAAGAAAATGAAAGAAAACATCAGAGACTGCTTCAATTAACAAAACTCAAGACACAGCAGAGAAAAAGAGAAGAAAAAGCCAAAGAGGAGGCCCACAAGAGAGAGATGAAGCTGAAAGAAAAAGAAATGGAGCTGAAAAAAAAAAGAGATGGAGGAGAGAGAAAAAGAAAGGAAGCATGAACTGGAAGTAGCAAAGGCTAAGCAAGCTTTCACCCCCATCCCTGTTCCTGAGCCGTCCACCAGGGCCCCGGCTGTGTTACCAGAGACCCAGACAAAGGTGGTGGAACCGGATCCCCGGCCAATGACTGCAACAGCCGTAGTGAATCCAATCCCAGAGACCCAGCCAAAGCCAGTCCCAGAACCGGAACTGGCAACGCAACCAGCACCAGGACCATTGCCAGCACTGAGTCCAGCGCTTGCAAACCCGTCTACAACTCCAACGCCAGAGGGCACCAGCGAGCCTGACCTGGCGGAAGCAGCAGATAACCCTACCCAAGAGGCTCAGCCAGAGCCTGAGATACCACATAGTGCACCAGTGGACAGCGGATCACAGTCAATGGAAACAGCCCCAGCACCTGCATCACTTCCAGAGGGACCAAGCCCCAGTCCACAATCCAAGGAGGAACTGATGTCTCCAGCATCAAGGAAACAGTTCCAGGCCGAGCAGGAAGCAGATAACAGCCTTCAGAAAGTTTGGGCGGCGGCGTGGAGCACCCCACCGCCTCTCAGCTCTTCTAACCGATCCCGGTTTGTTATAGAACAAGGACTTTTATACAAGGAGACTCTTTCTGGTGGGCACCAGAAAAACTGGCATCCTCAAAGACAGTTGGTAGTTCCCACTAAGTATCGGGTAAAGCTCTTGAGCTTAGCCCACGATCATCCCAGTGGCCATTCTGGGGTGAACAGAACCAAGGACCAGTTGGGGAAGTCCTTCCACTGGGAGGGAATGGGCAAGGACGTTGCTAATTATGTCCGGTCTTGTGAGGTGTGCCAACGAGTGGAAAAGCCCCAAGACCAGGTTAAAGCCCCTCTCCAGCCACTACCCATAATTAAGGTCCCATTTCAGCGCGTAGCTGTGAATATTCTGGGTCCTTTCCCAAAAAAGACACCCAAAGGAAAGCAGTACGTACTGACTTTCATGGATTTTGCTATCCGATGGCCGGAAGCAGTACCCTTAAGCAACACCAGGGCTAAAAGTGTGTGCCAGGCATTAACAGACATTTTTGCCGGGGTACATTGGCCCTCCAACATCCTTGCAGATTCGGGAACTAATTTCCTGGCAGGGACCATGAAAAACCTGTGGGAAGCTCATGGGGTGAATCACTTGGTTGCCACCCCTTACCACCATAAAACCAATGGCCTGGTGGAGAGGTTTAATAAAACTTTGGGGGCCATAATATGTAAATTCATAAATGAACACTCCAATAATTGGGACCTAGTGTTGCAGCAGTTGCTTTTCGCCTACAGGGCTGTACCACATCCCACTTTAGGGTTTTCACCATTTGAACTTGTGTATGGCCGCGAGGTTAAGGGGCCATTACAGTTGGTGAAACAGCAATGGGAGGGGCTTACGCCTTCTCCAGGAACTAACATTCTAAACTTTGTAAGCAACCTACAAAGCACCCTCCGACACTCTTTAGCCCTTGCTAAAGAAAACCTAAAAAATGCTCAGAAAGAGCAAAAGGCCTGGTATGATAAACATTCCAGAGAACGGTCCTTCAAAGTAGGAAACCAAGTCATGGTCTTAAAGGCGCTCCAGGCCCATAAAATGGAAGCGTCTTGGAAAGGACCATTCATGGTCCAGGAGCGCCTAGGAGCCGTTAATTATCTCATAGCCTCCCCGACCTCCAACATAAAGCCCAAGGTATACCATGTTAATTCTCTTAAGCCCTTTTATTCCAAAAAATTAAACGTTTGCCAGTTTACAGCCCAGAAAACAAATAACGCAAAGTGGCCTAAAGGTGTCTATTACGAAGAAAAAAAGGATGGTGGCGTAGAAGAGGTGAACCTCTCCACGACCCTTGGACGTCTGCAGCGACAGCAGATCAAGGAGCTGTGCACAAGCTTTGCACCAATTTTCTCAGATACTCCAAAACGGACCGAAGGGGCATACCACTCCATTAACACAGGTAATGCTCACCCAATTAGAACCCCACCCTACCGGGAGTCACCTCATGACAAAACTGCTATACAAAGAGAGATCCAGGACATACTACTGATGGGTATAATCCGCCCCTCTAATAGTGCATGGGCATCTCCAGTGGTTCTAGTTCCCAAACCAGATGGGAAAATACGCTTTTGCGTGGACTACCGTAAGTTAAATGCTGTAACTCGTCCTAACAACTATCCAATGCCACGCACAGATAAGCTACTGGAAAAATTGGGACATGCCCAATTCATCTCTACTTTAGACTTAACCAAGGGGTACTGGCAAGTACCACTAGATAAACCCGCTAAAAAAAGGTCAGCCTTCGTCACCCAGGCAGGGGTGTATAAATTCAATGTACTCCCTTTCGGGTTGCAAAATGCACCCGCCACCTTCCAAAAACTTGTAGATGGTCTCCTAGCGGAATTGGAAGAATCTGCAGTTGCCTACCTCAATGATGTGGCCATTTTTTCTAATTCATGGGCAGAGCACATGGAGCACCTAAAAAAAGTCTTCAAGCGCATCCAGCAGGCACGACTAACAGTTAAGGCTAAAAAGTGTCAAATAGGCCAAAACAGAGTAACTTACCTGGGGCACCAGGTGGGTCAAAAAACTATAAATCCCCTACAGGCCAAAGTGAATGCTATCCAAAAGTGGCCGGTTCCAAAGTCTAAAAAACAGGTCCAATCGTTCTTAGGCTTGGCTAAATATTATAGGCAATTTGTACCCCACTACAGCCAAATCGCCGCCCCGCTAACAAACCTAACCAAAAAAACCCAGCCAAATGCAGTTCAGTAAACTAATAAGTGTCAAAAGCCCTTTAACCAGCTTAAGGCAACACTCATGTCTAACCCTGTGCTAAGGGCCCCAAACTTTAACAAACCGTTCCTAGTAACCACAAATGCGTCCGAGCGAGGCGTGGAAGCAGTTTTAATGCAGGAAGAACCGAATCAAAAATTCCATCTTGTCGTGTTTCTCAGCAAAAAACTGTCTAAGAGGAAAAGCCACTGGTCAATCAGCAAAAAAGGAATGCTACGCCATTGTGTACGCGCTGAAAAAGCTACGCCCATACGTTTGGGAACGGCGTTTCCAACTACAAACAAACCATGCTGCACTACAGTGGCTTCATACCGCCAAGGAAAATAACAAAAAACTTCTTCGGTGAAGTTTAGCTCTCCAAAATTTTAATTTTAAAATACAACACATTTCTGAAGCTTCTAACCAAGTGGTTGATGCACTCTCCCGGAAAAGTTTCCCAAAGTTAACTGGTTAACAATTGTTCTTGAAATAAAACATATTGTTAGTTTTTATATAATCAGTGGTATGTCTAAAGGTACATGTGTCTTATTAACTCTGTTTTCTCCTAAAACTCCAGGAAGAAATCACAGCCAGTGTGGAACTGAACGTACAACACTATCTGTGATTTGGGGGGCGTGTCATAACTATAAAGGGAAGGGTAACAGCTGTCCTGTGTACAGTACTATAAAATCCCTCCTGGCCAGAGACTCCAAAATCCTTTTCCCTGTAAAGGGTTAAGAAGCTCAGGTAACCTGGCTGGCATCTGACCTAGAGGACCAATAAGGGGACAAGATACTTTCAAATCTTGGGGGGGGGAAGGCTTTTGTTTGTGTTCTTTGTTTTGGTTGTGCGTTCGCTCTCGGGACTGAGAGGGACTAGACATCAATCCAGGTTCTCCACATCTTTCTAAACAAGTCTCTCCTATTTCAAACTTCTAAGTAAATAGCCAGGCAAGGCATGTTAGTTTTCTTTTGTTTTCTCAACTTGTAAATGTACCTTTTACTAGAGTGTTTATCTTTGTTTGCTGTACTTTGAACCTAAAACTAAAGGGGAGTCCTCTGAGCTCTTTAAGTTTAATTACCCTGTAAGGTTATTTCCATACTGATTTTACAAAAATAATTTTTACCTTTTTCTTTAATTAAAAACCTTCTTTTTAAAAACCTAATTATTTTTTTCCTTGTTTTAAGATCCAAGGGGTTTGGATCTGTATTCACCAGGGAATTGGTGAAGGTCTCTCAAGGCTACCCAGGGAAGGAAATTAGCCTTGGAATGGTGGCAGCGAACCAAAGCTAAGCTGGTAGTTAAGCTTAAAAGTTTTCATGCAGGCCCCTACATTTGTACCCTAAAGTTCAAAGTGGGAATACAGCCTTAACAACCTGTCAGAGACTCAAACGCCCCGAGGAATCAGGGGGAATTCAGGGAACCTGGAACCAGCAGCATTTCCACTCAGCACCTGCCCACCACTGAGGGATGAATTCACCACCTGAACCCCAGAATGGAGTCTTCTTCTCCTTTCTAGTAACCTCCAGTGCCAACCCACCTCCATGTAGGGTGAGCTACTGCTACCTCCCCCTCAGTGCCCTTGACAGTTGTTCCACCTCCAAACCACGGCTCAAGTTATCAGAACCCTATTCTATACCCCCACCCAGGTTGGGCAGGGAGGCGGCTCTAGCATGGGGGGCAGGAGGGATTCTGCCAAGAGTGAAGAAGATTGCAGGGAGGTTGAGATCTTGCTCCAAGTCATCCCAGACACTAATGCAAAGCCACAGGATGGCAGCATCTAGTGTCAGTGGAGTCCAAGCACTATTTCAACCCCACAGTTTTGGATCAACTTCCCACAAGGGGAGGTGAAGAGCACCCCCAGCAACCCACACACACACAAACCACTCCCGGTGGTGGGAGGGGAACAGGAGAAAGGACAAAAGAAGTAAGAGATGAAGAGAAAGGAAGGAGGGATGGAGGAAAAGGTAAAACAAAAAGGACAAACCCTAATGTCCCCAGTGATTCTACGGGACAAAATCACAGGGAGGGAATAAAATTCTGCCACCTTGAACTAGTGTTTTCCATGCCTAGAATTCAGCTGGCACCAGGTGGATCAGACTGAACAGGATACAAACCTCTCCGAGGCACTTACTTTCCTCAAAGAGAGACCTCAAGGAGGAGACTTGCTGAAGCAAAGCCAGAGGGGTCTCTGAGGTTTCCCTGGCCCTCATGTCAGCATCTCTCTCTGATGTCAGCATCTCTCTCTGAGATCACCACCTCCCTAACACATTTGACCAATAAGCTGACGTCCTGCAAAAGGCCTTTGTGATGTAACTGCCACACCCAACAAAACCCTGAAGTGCTAATGTCCTCCTGCTGGCCTGACACTTTGAAGGTTTGAGCTACTCTGTGTGAATCACCCCACTCAATGGGTCTTCATTCTAGGAAGCAAGCAGATTGCAGGGAGGTTGAGATCTTGCTCCAAGTCATCCCAGACACTAATGCAAAGCCACAGGATGGCAGCATCTAGTGTCAGTGGAGTCCAAGCACTATTTCAACCCCACACTTTTGGATCAACTTCCCACAAGGGGAGGTGAAGAGCACCCCCAGCAACCCACACACACACACACCACTCCTGGTGGTGGGAGGGGAACAGGAGAAAGGACAAAAGAAGTAAGAGATGAAGAGAAAGGAAGGAGGGATGGAGGAAAAGGTAAAACAAAAAGGACAAACCCTAATGTCCCCAGTGATTCCACGGGACAAAATCCCACTTGGGTTATAAAATTCTGCCACCTTGAACTAGTGTTTTCCATGCCTAGAATTCAGATGACACCAGATGGATCAGACTCAGCAGGTTCCAAAACTTCTTGGAGGTTCTTACCTTCTAAACAGGGAGATCTGTATTTTAGTAAAATCAGTAAAAGGAAAGGAGAAAACTCTAAAGAGGCTCCTGCTCGCACTCACATACGTCAACCCTAACACTCTCTCAGTCCTCAAAAAGAAACCTCGAGAAGGAGACTTGCTGAAGCAAAGCCACAGGGGTCTCTGAGGTTTCCCTGGTCGTAAGCCCCTGTCCTCCCTGGCTGAAGACAGCATCTCTCTCTGAGGTCACCACCTCCCTAACACCTTTGACCAGTACGCTGAGGTCCTTGAAAAAGCCTTTGTGATATCACTGCCACACCCAACCAAACCCTAAAGTGCTCATGTCCTGCTGCTGGCCTGACACTTCGAAGGTTTGAGCTACGCTCTGTGGATCACACCACAAAATTCGTCTTCATTCTAGGAAGCAAGCTAGCTAGACAGTAAAACATCAGAGGCTGCTCCCAATACTACACTCAGTGTTTCCAAAGGTAGGAGACTTTCTGGCCAGAAGAGACCTTTACAGCATTTCATCTAACCCCCTCCATATCATAGGCTTCCAGTATAGTACAATAGTTACTTTTTGGGCACACACATTCCAGAAAGGCATCTAGTCTTCATTCAATGACATCAAGAGTTGGAGAATCCACCACTTTCCCTTTTAGTGAGTGCCAGGGGGCTCCATTACCCCTTCCACTAGCTCCCCATTTACAGTGAGCCAGAGCAGTACCTGGAGCAGGGAGAGGGAGTTGCTAAGGCCTCAGAGGAACAACCCGTGCAGTGTCTCAGGCACATGGCGTAAGTGCCGGATGATGCGGAGCTGGTGCATCCCTTTGGCCGTGACGTCCTCCTCCTGCAAGGGAACGAGAACCTGTCAGAGACTCAAATGCCCCGAGGAATCAGGGGCAATTAAGGACACCTGGAACCAGCAGTATTTACACCCAGCACCTGCCCACCACTGAGGGATGAATTCACCTCCTGAACCCCAGAATGGAGTCGTCTTCTCCTTTCTAGTAATCTCCAGTGCCAACCCCCGTCCTTGTAGAGTGAGCTCCTGCTACCTCCCCCTCAGTGCCCTTGACAGCTGTTCCACCTCCAAACCACAGCTCAAGTTATTAGTACCTTTGGACACAGACTGGCTAACCTAGTGAGGAGGGCTTTAAACTAGGTTCGACGGGGACAGGTGAGCAAAGCCCACAGGTAAGTGGGGAACATGGAGACCGGGGAGATGGGTCAAAAACGAGAGGGAGTGTGGGCTATATTGTCAGAGGGAAAGGAGGGTCAGGACAAAACTGGGAGGAAAGATCAAACCAGTATCTTAGATGCCTATATACAAATGCGAGAAGTATGGGGAATAAGCAGGAAGAACTGGAAGTGCTAATAAATAAATACAACTATGACATTGTTGGCATCACTGAAACTTGGTGGGATAATACACGTGATTGGAATGTTGGTGTGGATGGGTACAGCTTGCTCAGGAAGGATAGACAGGGGAAAAAGGGAGGAGGTGTTGCCTTGTATATTAAAAATGTACACACTTGGACTGAGGTAGAGATGGACATAGGAGACGGAAGTGTTGAGAGTCTCTGGGTTAGGCAAAAAGGGGTAAAAAACAAGGGAGATGTCATGCTAGGAGTCTACTACAGGCCACCTAACCAGGTGGAAGAGGTGGATGAGGCTTTTTTTAAGCAACTAACAAAATCATCCAAAGCCCAAGATTTGGTGGTGATGGGGGACTTCAACTATCCGACTATATGTTGGGAAAATAACACAGCGGGCACAGACTATCCAACAAATTCCTGGACTGCATTGGAGACAACTTTTTATTTCAGAAGGTTGAAAAAGCTACTGGGGGGAAGCTGTTCTAGACTTGATTTTAACAAATAGGGAGGAACTCGTTGAGAATTTGAAAGTAGAAGGCAGCCTGGGTGAAAGTGATCATGAAATCATAGAGTTTGCAATTCTAAGGAAGGGTAGAAGGGAGAACAGCAAAATAGAGACAATGGATTTCAGGAAGGCAGATTTTGGTAAGCTCAGAGAGCTGATAGGTAAGGTCCCATGGGAATCAAGACTGAGGGGAAAAACAACTGAGGAGAGTTGGCAGTTTTTCAAAGGGACACTATTAAGGGCCCAAAAGCAAGCTATTCCGCTGGTTAGGAAAGATAGAAAATGTGGCAAAAGACCACCTTGGCTTAACCATGAGATCTTGCATGATCTAAAAAATAAAAAGGACTCATATAAAAAATGGAAACTGGGACAGATTACAAAGGATGAATATAGGCAAACAACACAGGAATGCAGGGGCAAGATTAGAAAGGCAAAGGCACAAAATGAGCTCAAACTAGCTACGGAAATAAAGGGAAACAAGAAGACTTTTTATCAATACATTAGAAGCAAGAGGAAGACCAAAGACAGGGTAGGCCCACTGCTTAGTGAAGAGGGAGAAACAGTAACAGGAAACTTGGAAATGGCGGAGATGCTTAATGACTTCTTTGTTTCGGTCTTCACCGAGAAGTCTGAAGGAATGCCTAACATAGTGAATGCTAATGGGAAGGGGGTAGGTTTAGCAGATAAAATAAAAAAAGAACAAGTTAAAAATCACTTAGAAAAGTTAGATGCCTGCAAGTCACCCGGGCCTGATGAAATGCATCCTAGAATACTCAAGGAGCTAATAGAGGAGGTATCTGAGCCTCTAGCTATTATCTTTGGAAAATCATGGGAGACGGGAGAGATTCCAGAAGACTGGAAAAGGGCAAATATAGTGCCCATCTATAAAAAGGGAAATAAAAACAACCCAGGAAACTACAGACCCCAGTGAGTTTAACTTCTGTGCCAGGGAAGATAATGGAGCAAGTAATTAAGGAAATCATCTGCAAACACTTGGAAGGTGGTAAGGTGATAGGGAACAGCCAGCATGGATTTGTGAAGAACAAATCATGTCAAACCAATCTGATAGCTTTCTTTGAGAGGATAACGAGCCTTGTGGATAAGGGTGAGGCTGTGGATGTGGTATACCTAGACTTTAGTAAGGCATTTGATACGGTCTCGCATGATATTCTTATTGATAAACTAGGCAAATACAATTTAGATGGGGCTACTATAAGGTGGGTGCATAACTGGCTGGATAACCGTACTCAGAGAGTTGTTATTAATAGTTCCCAATCCTGCTGGAAAGCCATAACGAGTGGGGTATCGCAGGGGTCTGTTTTGGGACCGGCGCTGTTCAATATCTTCATCAACGACTTAGATATTGGCATAGAAAGTACGCTTATTAAGTTTGCGGATGATACCAAACTGGGAGGGATTGCAACTGCTTTGGAGGACAGGGTCATAATTCAAAATGATCTGGACAAATTGGAGAAATGGTCTGAGTTAAACAGGATGAAGTTTAACAAAGACAAATGCAAAGTGCTCCACTTAGGAAGGAACAATCAGTTTCACACATACAGAATGGGAAGAGACTGTCTAGGAAGGAGTACGGCAGAAAGGGATCTAGGGGTTATAGTGGACCACAAGCTAAATATGAGTCAACAGTGTGATGCTGTTGCAAAAAAAGCAAACCTGATTCTGGGATGTATTAACAGGTGTGTTGTGAGCAAGACACGAGAAGTCATTCTTCCGCTCTACTCTGCTCTGGTTAGGCCTCAGCTGGAGTATTGGGTCCAGTTCTGGGCACCGCATTTTAAAAAAGATGTGGAGAAATTGGAAAGGGTCCAGAGAAGAGCAACAAGAATGATTAAAGGTCTTGAGAACATGACCTATGAAGGAAGGCTGAAAGAATTGGCTTTGTTTAGTTTGGAAAAGAGAAGACTGAGAGGAGACATGATAGCAGTTTTCAGGTATTTAAAAGGGTGTCATAAGGAGGAGGGAGAAAACTTGTTCACCTTAGCCTCTAAGGATAGAACCAGAAGCAATGGGTTTAAAGTGCAGCAAGGGAGGTCTAGGTTGGACATTAGGAAAAAGTTCCTAACTGTCAGGGTGGTTAAACACTGGAATAAATTGCCGAGGGAGGTTGTGGAATCTCCATCTCTTGAGATATTTAAGAGTAGGTTAGATAAATGTCTATCAGGGATGGTCTAGATGGTATTTGGTCCTGCCACGCGGGCAGGGGACTGGACTCGATGACCTCTCGAGGTCCCTTCCAGTCCGATAATCTATGAATGTATGAAAAAAACACTGTTCTCCACCCCCACCCAGGTTGGCCAGGGAGGCGGCTCTAGCAGGGGGGGCAGGAGGGATTCTGGCAGCAGTGAAGTGGGTTGCGGGGAAGTTGAGACCTTGACCCAAGTCATCCCAGACACTAATGCTAAGCCACAGGATGGCAGCATCTAGTGTTAGTGGAGTCCAAACACTATTTCAACCCCACAGTTTTCGAGGAACAGGAGAAAGGACAAAAGAAGTAAGAGATGAAGAGAAAGGAAGGAGGGATGGAGGAAAAGGTAAAACAAAAAGGACAAACCCTAATGTCCCCAGTGATTCTACGGCACAAAATCCAAGGGATGGAATAAAATTCTGCCATCTTGAACTACAGTTTTCCATGCCTAGAATTCAGCTGGCACCACGTGGATCAGACTGAGCAGCTGCCAAAACCTCTTGGAGGCTCTTACCTTCTAAACAGGGACGCCTGTTTTCTAGTAAAATCAGTAAAAGGAAAGGAGAAAACTCGAAAGAGGCTCCTGCACGCACTCACGTACGTGAACCCTAATACTCTCTCAGTCCTGAAAGAAAGACCCCGAGAAGGAGACTTGCTGAAGCAAAGCCACAGGGTCTCTGAGGTTTCCCTGGCCCTGTGCTCCTGTCCTGCCAGGCTGATGTCAGCATCTCTCTCTGAGGTCACCACCTCCCTAACACATTTGACCAATAAGCTGACATCCTGCAAAAGGCCTTTGTGATGTCACTGCCACACCCAACCAAACCCTCAAGTGCTAATGTCCTGCTGCTGGCCTGACACTTTGAAGGTTTGAGGTTGTCATAACTATAAAGGGAAGGGTAACAGCTGTCCTGTGTAAAGTACTATAAAATCCTCCTAGCCAGAGACTCCAAAATTCTTTTCCCTGTAAAGGGTTAAGAAGCTCAGGTAACCTGGCTGGCATCTGACCTAAAGGACCAATAAGGGGACAAGATACTTTCAAATCTTGGGGAGGGGAAGGCTTTTGTTTGTGTTCTTTGTTTGTGTGGGTGTTCGCCCTCGGGACTGAGAGGGACCAGACATCAATCCAGGTTCTCCACATCTTTCTAAACAAGTCTCTCCTATTTCAAACAAGGCGTGTTAGTTTTCCTTTGTTTTCTCAACTTGTAAATGTACCTTTTACTAGAGTGTTTCTCTTTGTTTGCTGTACTTTGAACCTAAGACTAGAGGGGAGTCCTCTGAGCTCTTTAAGTTTGATTACCCTGTAAGGTTAATTTCCATACTGATTTTACAGAGATGATTTTTACCTTTTTCTTTAATTAAAAGCCTTATTTTTAAGAACCTGATTGATTTTTCCTTGTTTTAAGATCCAAGGAGTTTGGATCTTGATTCACCAGGAGTTGGTGGGAGGAAGGAGAGGAATGGTTAATTTCTCCTTCTTTTAGATCCAAGGGGGTTGGATCTGTATTCACCAGGGAATTGGTGAAAGGTTTCTCAAGGCTACCCAGGGGAGGAAATTAGCCTTGGGATGGTGGTTTTCATGCAGGCCCCTACATTTGTACCCTAAACTTCAAAGTGGGGATACAGCCTTGACACAGGTACTCTATGTGGATCACCCCACTCAATGCGTCTTCATTCTAGGAAGCAAGCCGGCTAGACAGTAAAACATCAGAGGCTGCTCCCAATACTACACTCCGTGTTTCCAAAATTTGTAGACTTTATGGCCACAAGAGACGTTTAGAGCATCTCATCTAACCCCCTGCATATCATGGGCTTCCTGTATAGTACAATAGTTACTTTTTGGGCACACACATTCCAGAAAGGCATCTAGTCTTCATTCAATGACATTAAGAGATGAAGAATCCACCACTTTCCCTTTTAGTGAGTGCCAGGGGGCTCCATTTCCCCTTCCACTAGCTCGCCATTTACAGGGAGACAGAGCAGTACCTGCAGCAGGGAGCGGGAGTTCCTGAAGGCCTCAGAGGCGCAGCCCCTGCAGTGTCTCAGGCATGTGGCGTAAGTGCAGGATGATGCGGAGCTGGTGCATCATTTTGGCCGTGACGTCCTCCTGCTGCAAGGGAACGAGAACCTGTCAGAGACTCAAACGCCCCGAGGAATCAGGGGGAATTAAGGGAACCTGGAACCAGCAGTATTTCCACCCAGCACCTGCCCGTCAATGAGAGATGAATTCACCTCCTGAACCCCAAAATGGAGTCTTCTTGTCCTTTCTAGAAACCTCCAGACCAACCCCCCTCCTTGTAGGGTGAGCTCCTGCTACCTCCTGCTCAGTGCCCTTCACAGATATTCCACCTCCAAACCACAGGTCAAGTCATCAGAACCCTCTTCTCCACCCCGACACAGGTTGGGCAGGGAGGCGGCTCTAACAGGGTGTGCAGGAGGGATTCTGACAGCAGTGAAGTGGGTTGCAGGGGGGTTGAGATCTTGACCCAAGTCATCCCAGACACTAATGCTAAGTCACACAATGGCAGCATCTACTGTCAGTGGGGTCCAAGCACTATTTCAACCCCACAGTTTTGGATCAACTCCCCACAAGGGGAGGAGAAGAGAACCATCAGCACCACACACACACACACACACACACACACACACACACACACCACTCCTGGTGGTGTGAGGGGAACAAGAGAAAGGACAAAAGAAGTAAGAGATGAAGAGAAAGGAAGGAGGGATGGAGGAAAAGGTAAAAGGAAAAGGACAAACCCTAATGTCCCCGTGTCGGACATCAGGAATGGTAACATACATAAGCCAGTATGTGAACATTTCAATCTCCCTGGTCATTCTATTACAGATTTAAAAGTCACTATCATTGAACAAAAAAAACTTCAGAAACAGACTTCAAAGAGAAACAGCAGAACTAAAATTCATTTGCAAATTCAACACCATTAATCTGGGCTTGAATAGGGACTGGGAGTGGCTGGCTCACTACAGAAGCAGCTTTTCCTCTCCTGGAATTGACACCTCCTCATCTATTATTGGGAGTGGACTACATCCACCCTGATTTTTGAATTGGCCCTGTCAACACTGGTTCTCCACTTGTGAAGTAACTCCCTGCTCTCCATGTGTCAGTATATAATGCCTGCATCTGTAACTTTCACTCTATGCATCCGAAGAAGTGAGGTTTTTACTCACGAAAGCTTATGCCCAAATAAATCTGTTAGTCTTTAAGGTGCCACCAGACTCCTTGTTGTTTTTGTAGATACAGACTAACATGGCTACCCCCTGATACTTGACACCATGCAAGGCACTAAATTTAGCCGTATGGAGTGGAAATCCATCAACCTCAACAAAAAACTTGCACAGATACAGACAGACATCATCTTCCTCTCCAAATGCAAACAGATGGACATCATACCAAAAGGACTGAAGGTAAAAAATCCATTGCAATCAACATACTACACTGAGTATGGTGAGAGATTGTGCCACACACTCTCTCAAAGAAACTGAGGAACCACCTGATCAGCATCCTGTACAGCAGACAGGAGAAGATCAAGAATGAGCTCTCAGAACTGGAGACTCTCATACAATACCAGCCTTCTACACAAACTTCCACGTGGCTGGACTTTACAAAAATGAGACAAGCCATTTACAATGCACACTTCACTTCTCTACAGAGGAAAAAGGACTGTAAGTTATCTAAACTAATACCTGCCACTAGGGGCTATAACAATGGTACCCTCAACTCATCTAACAACATTGTCAATCTTTCCAACCACACGCTTAGCCCAGCAGAAGAGTCTGTCCTATCTCGGGGACTCTCTTTCTGTCCCACCGTCCCCACGAACATGATACACTTCTGCGGTGATCTGGAAGCCTACTTTCCTCGTCTCCGACTCAAGGAATATTTTCAACGCACCACTGAACAGTGCACTGACCCACAGGAACCCTCCTACCAACACTACAAAAAGAAGAATTCTGCGTGGACTCCTCCTGACGGTCGAAATGACAGACTGGACCTCTACATAGAGTGTTTCCGCAGACGTGCACAGGCTGAAATTGTGGACAAACAACATCACTTGTCCCATAACCTCAGCCGTACAGAACGCAATGCCATCCACAGCCTCAGAAACAACTCTGACATTATCATCAAAGGGGCTGACAAAGGAGGTGCTGTAGTCATAATGAACAGGTCAGATTATGAACAGGAGGCTGCCAGGCAACTCTCCAAGACCACATTCTACAGGCCACTATCCTCTGATCCCACTGAGGAATACCAAAAGAAACTACACCATCTGCTCAAGAAACTCCCAGCTACAGTACGGGAACAAATCTACATGGACACACCCCCAGAACCCCGACCAGGGGTATTCTATCTGCTACCCAAGATCCATAAACCCGGAAACCCTGGACGCCCCATCATCTCAGGCATTGGCACTCTGACGGCAGGATTATCTGGCTATTTGGCCTCTCTCCTCAGGCCCTATGCTACCAGCACTCCCAGCTATCTTCGAGACACCACCAACTTCCTGAGGAAACTACAATGCATTGATGTTCTTCCTGGAAACACCATCCTGGCCACCATGCATGTAGAAGCACTTTATACCAATATTCTACATGAGGATGGACTACAAGCTGTCAGGAACAGTATCCCTGATGAGGCCACAGCAAGCCTGGTGGCTGAGCTTTGTGACTTTGTCCTCACCCACAACCACTTCAGATTTGGGGACAACTTATACCTTCAAGTCAGTGGCACTGCTATGGGTACTCGCATGGCCCCACAGTATGCCAACATTTTTATGGCTGACTTAGAACAACGCTTCCTCAGCTCTCGTCCCCTAGTGCCCCTCCTCTACTTGCGCTACATTGACGACATCTTCATCATATGGACCCACGGAAAGGAGGCCCTTGAAGAATTCCACCTGGACTTCAACAATTTCCACCCCACCATCAACCTCAGCCTGGACCAGTCCACACAAGAGATCCACTTCCTGGACACTACAGTACAAATAAGTGATGGTCACATAAACACCACCCTATACCGGAAACCTACTGACCGCTATACGTACCTACATGCCTCCGGCTTCCATCCAAGACACGTCACACGATCCATTGTCTACAGCCAAGCCCTAAGATACAACCGAATTTGCTCCAACCCCTCAGACAGAGACAAACACCTACAAGATCTTTATCAAGCATTCGTAAAACTACTATACCCACCTGGGGAAGTGAGGAAACAGATTGACAGAGCAAGACGGGTACCCAGAAATCACCTACTACAGGACAGGCCCAACAAGAACAATAACAGAACACCACTGGCCATCACATACAGCCGCAAGCTAAAACCTCTCCAGCACATTATCCACGATCTACAACCTATCCTGGAAAATGATCCCTCACTCTCACAGACCTTGGGAGGCAGGCCAGTCCTCGCTTACAGACAACCCCCCAACCTGAAGCAAATACTCACCAGCAACTACACACCACACCACAGAAACACCAACCCAGGAACCTATCCCCGTAGCAAACCTCGTTGCCTACTCTGTCCCCATATCTACTCTGGCAACAGCATCAGAGGACCCAACCACATCAGCCACACCATCAGGGACTCATTCACCTGCACATCCACTAATGTCATATATGCCATCATGTGCCAGCAATGCCCCTCTCCCATGTACATTGGCCAAACCGGACAGTCCCTCCGCAAAAGAATAAATGGACACAAATCGGACATCAGGAGTGGTAACATATATAAGCCAGTAAGTGAACACTTCAATCTCCCTGGTCATTCTATTACAGATTTAAAAGTCACTATCATTGAACAAAAAAACTTCAGAAACAGACTTCAAAGAGAAACAGCAGAACTAAAATTCATTTGCAAATTCAACACCATTAATCTGGGCTTGAATAGGGACTGGGAGTGGCTGGCTCACTACAGAAGCAGCTTTTCCTCTCCTGGAATTGACACCTCCTCAACTATTATTGGGAGTGGACTACATCCACCCTGATTTTTGAATTGGCCCTGTCAACACTGGTTCTCCACTTGTGAAGTAACTCCCTGCTCTCCATGTGTCAGTATATAATGCCTGCATCTGTAACTTTCACTCTATGCATCCGAAGAAGTGAGGTTTTTACTCACGAAAGCTTATGCCCAAATAAATCTGTTAGTCTTTAAGGTGCCACCAGACTCCTTGTTGTTTTCCTAATATCCCCAGTCATTCCACGGGACAAAATCCCAGGGAGGGAATAAAATTCTGCCACCTTAAACTAGTGTTTTCCATGCCTAGAATTCAGATGGCACCAGGTGGATCAGACTGAACAGGTTACAAACCTCTCCGAGGCACTTACTTTCCTAACAGGGACTTCTGTTTTCTAGTAAAATGGGTAAAAGGAAAGGAGAAAACTCGAAAGAGGCTCCTGCTCACACTCACATATGTGAACCCTAATACTCTCTCAGTCCTCAAAGAGAGCTCGAGAAGGAGACTTGCTGAAGCAAAGCCACAGGGGTCTCTGAGGTTTCCCTGGCCATGCGCCCCTGTCCTGCCTCGCTGATGGCAGCATCTCTCTCTGAGGTTACCACCTCCCTAACACCTTTGACCAATATGCTGAGGTCCTGCAAAAGGCCTTTGTGATGTCACTGCCACACCCACCCATCCCCTGAAGTGCTAATATCCTGCTGCTGGCCTGACACTTTGAAGGTTTGAGCTACTCTCTGTGGATCACCCCACTCAATGCGTCTTCATTCTAGGAAGCAAGCCGGTTAGACAGTAAAACATTAGAGGCTGCTCCCAATGCTACACTCAGTGTTTCCAAAATTAATACACTTTATGGCCAGAAGAGACCTTTAGAGCATCTCATCTAACCCCCTGCATATCATAGGCTTCCTGTATAGGACAATAGTTACTTTTTGGGCACAAACATTCCAGAAAGGCATCTAGTTTCATTCAATGACTTCAAGAGATGGAGAATCCACCACTTTCCCTTTCACTGAGTGCCAGGGGGCTCCATTTCCCCTTCCACTAGCTCCCCATTTACAGTGAGCCAGAGCAGTACCTGCAACAGGGAGCGGGAGTTGCTGAAGGCCTCAGAGGCACAACCCCTGCAGTGTCTCTGGCACCTGGCGAAAGTGATGGATGATGCGGAGCTGGTGCCTCACTTTGGCCGTGACGTCCTGCTGCAAGGGAATGAGAACCAGTCAGACTCAAACGCCCCGAGGAATCAGGGGGAATTAAGGGCACCTGGAACCAGCAGTATTTCCACTCAGCACCTGCCCAACACTGAGGGATGAATTCACCTCCTGAATCCCAGAATGGAGTCTTCTTGTCCTTTCTAGTAACCTCCAGTGCCAATCCCCCTCCTAATAGGGTGAGCTCCTGCTACCTCCCCCTCAGTGTCCTTGACAGCTGTTCCACCTCCAAACCACAGCTTAAGTCATCAGAAACCTCTTCTAGACCCCCACCAAGGTTGGGCTGGGAGGCGGGTCTAGCAGTGGGGGCAGGAGGGATTCTGGCAGCAGTGAAGTGGGTTGCGGGGAGGTTGAGATCTTGCCCAAGTCATCCGAGACACTAACGCTAAGCCACAGGATGGCAGCATCTAGTGTCTGTGGAGTCCAAGCACTATTTCAACCATACAGTTTTGGATCAACTCCCAACAAGGGGAGGTGAAGAGCACCCCCAGCAACACACACACAAACACACCCACCCACCACTCCTGGTGGTGGGAGGGGAACAGGAGAAAGGACAAAAGAAGTAAGAGATGAAGAGAAAGGAAGGAGGGATGGAGGAAAAGGTAAAGCGAAAAGAACAAACCCTAATGTCCCCAGTGATTCTAAGGGGCAAAATCCCAGGGAGGGAATAAAATTCTGCCACCTTAAACTAGTGTTTTCCATGCCTAGAATTCAGCTGGCACGAGATAGATCACACTGAGCAGGTTCCAAAACCTCTTGGAGGCTCTTACCTTCTCAACAGGGACGTCTCTTTTCTAGTAAAATCAGTTAAAGGGAAGGAGAAAACTGGAAAGAGGCTCCTGCTCGCACTCACATACGTGAACCCTAATACTCTCTCAGTCCTCAAAGAGAGACCTCGAGAAGGAGACTTGCTGAAGCAAAGCCACAGGGGTCTCTGAGGTTTCCCTGGCCCTGCCCCCTGTCCTGCCTGGCTCATGTCAGCATCTCTCTCTGAGGTCACCACTTCCCTAACACCTTTGACCAGTACGCTGAGGTCCTTGAAAAAGCCTTTGTGATATCACTGCCACACCCAACCAAACCCTAAAGTGCTCATGTCCTGCTGTTGGCCTGACACTTTGAAGGTTTGAGCTACTCTCTGTGGATCACCCCAAAAAATGCATCTTCATTCTAAGAAGCAAGCTGGCTAGACAGTAAAATATCAGAGGCTGCTCCCAATGCTACACTCAGTGTTTCCAAAATTAGTAGACTTTATGGTCAGAAGAGACCTTTAGAGCATCTCATCTAACCCCCTCCATATCATAGGCTTCCAGTATAGTATAATAGTTACTTTTTGGGCACACATATTCCAGAAAGGCATCTAGTCTTCATTCAATGACATCAAGAGATGGAGAATCCACCACTTTCCCTTTCAGTGAGTGCCAGGGGGCTCCATTGCCCCTTCCTCTAGCTACCAATTTACAGTCAGCCAGAGCAGTACCTGCAGCAGGGAGCGGGAGTTGCTGAAGGCCTCAGAGGCACAACCCCTGCAATGTCTCTGGCACCTGGCGCAAGTGCCGGATGATGCGGAGATAGTGAATCGCTTTGGCCGTGACGTCCTCCTGCTATAAGGGAACGAGAACCTGTCAGAGACTCAAACGCCCCGAGGAATCAGGGGGAATTAAGGGCACCTGGAACCAGCAGTATTTGCACCCAGCACCTGCCCACCACTGAGGGATGAATTCACCTCCTGAACCCCAGAATGGAATCTTCTTGTCCTTTCTAGTAACCTCCAGTGCCAACCCCCCTCCTTGTAGGGTGAGCTCCTGCTACCTCCCCCTCAGTGCCCTTGACAGCTGTTCCACCTCCAAACCACACCTCAAGTTATCAGAACCCTCTTCTCCACCCCCACCCAGGTTGGGCAGGAGGCGGCTCTAGCAGGGGGGGCAGGAGGGATTCTGGCAGCAGTGAAGTGGGTTGTGGGGAGGTTGAGATCTTGCCCCAAGTCATCCCAGAAACTAATGATAAGCCACACGATGGCAGCATCTAGTGTCAGTGGAGTCCAAGCACTATTTAAACCCCACAGTTTTCGATCAACTTTCCACAACGGGAGGTGAAGAGCACCCCCCAGCAACACACACACACACCTGCAGTGTCTCACGCAGCTGGTGCATCGCTTGGGCCGTGACATCCTCCTGCTGCAAGGGAACGGGAACCTGTCAGAGACTCAAACGCCCCGAGGAATCAGGGGGAATTAAGGGCACCTGGAACCAGCAGCATTTCCACCCAGCACCTGCCCACCACTGAGGGATGAATTCACCTCCTCAACCCCAGAATGGAGTCTTCTTCTCCTGTCTAGTAACCTCCAGTGCCAACCCCACTCCTTGTAGGGTGAGCTCCTGCTACCTCCCCCTCAGTGCCCTTGACAGCTGTTCCACCTCCAAACCACAGCTCAAGTTATCAGAACCCTCTTCTCCACCCCCACCCAGGTTGGGAAGGGAGGCGGCTCTAGCAGTTGCGGTTGAAAAGGATTCTAAAAGGAGCAGGTAAGAACCCCTTGATAATCCTTCATGTAGGAACAAATGACACGGCTAGGTTCTCGTTAGAGAGGATCAAGGGAGATTATGCCAGGCTGGGGAAGACGCTCAAGGAGATAGAGGCTCAGATTATCTTTAGTGGGATTCTGCCCGTTCCAAGGGAAGGGCAGCAAAGGGCTGATAGGATTGTGAGAATAAATAGTTGGCTAAGGGAGTGGTGCTATAAGGAGGGCTTTGGGATGTATGGCCACTGGGAGGCTTTCGGGGACAGACACCTGTTCTCGCGGGATGGGCTTCACCTAAGTAGGGAAGGAAATAGACTTCTGGGAGGGAGGCTAGCTCATCTTATCAAAAGAGCTTTAAACTAGGAAGTTTGGGGAGACGGTTGGGAGATGCACAGTTAATCTCCACGCCAGATTACAGTATGGAGAAGGTGAGTAAAATGAGAGGAGACATAGCCGGGGAGATGAGATTGGACATAGGAAGGACAGGGGGGACGGACACAAGGAGGCCCGCAACATATAGTGCTACTAATGGGAGACAGGCTAAACGACATACATTAGGGTGTCTATACACCAATGCCAGAAGCCTAGGTAATAAAATGGAGGAATTGGAGCTCTTGGTCCAAGAGCTGAAACCAGATATCGTAGGAATAACAGAAACGTGGTGGAATGGCAGTCACGACTGGAACACAGGTATGGAGGGGTATGCGCTGTTTAGGAAAGACCGGAACAAAGGTAAAGGTGGGGGGGTGGCATTGTATGTCAATAGTGAAATAAGCTGTAAAGAAATAATAGTTGATGGATTAGACAATACTGAGTCCATCTGGGCAATACTCACACTGGGTAATAGGACTACTAGAGCCTCTCCGGGGATAGTGCTTGGAGTGTGCTATAGACCGCCGGGATCAACCCAGGATATGGATAAGGAACTATTTAATGTGTTTAGAGAAGTAATTACTAATAGAAACTGTGTAATTATGGGGGACTTTAACTTCCCGGATATAGATTGGGGAACAAACGCTAGTAGCAATAATAGGGCTCAGATGTTCCTAGATGTGCTTGCTGATCAATTCCTCCATCAAGTGGTAGCTGAACCGACGAGGGGGGAGGCCATTTTAGATTTGATTCTGGTAAGTAGTGAGGACCTCATTGAGGAAGTGGTAGTAGGGGACAATTTGGGCTCCAGTGATCATGAGCTAATTCGGTTTAAAATACATGGAAGGAGTAACAGAATTAAGTCAAAGATTAGGGTTTATAATTTTAAAAAGGCCAATTTTAACAAATTAAGGGGACTGGTAAGGGAAGTGGATTGGGCAAACATATTAATGAATTTAAAGGCAGAAGAAGCCTGGGATTACTTTAAGTTAAAGATGCATGAGCTGTCAGAGGCCTGTATTCCAAAAAAGGGAAAAAGATTACTAAGCAAGAGATTTAGACCGAGCTGGATGAGCGACCGACTCAAAGGGGCGATTAGGAAAAAACAGAAAGCGTACAAAGAGTGGAAGAGGGGAGGGATCAGTAAGGAAATGTACCTAAGTGAAGTCAGAGAATGTAGAGATAGAGTGAGAAAGGCCAAAGGCCGTGTAGAGTTGGACCTAGCGAGGGGAATTAAAAGCAATAGTAAGAGGTTTTACAGCCACATAAATAGGAAGAAAGCAAAGAAGGAAGAAGTGGGACCGCTGAAGACTATTGCCGGAGAGGAGATTAAAGACAATCTAGGCATGGCGCAATATCTCAATGAATATTTTGCATCGGTGTTTAATGAGGCCAATGAAGGGATTAGGGATACTAGCACCACTACAGAGGGGCGTTCAGGATGGGGGATTACCGTATCCGAGGTAGAAACAAAACTTGAACACCTTAATGAGGCTAAGTCGGGAGGACCGGACGATCTTCATCCGAGAATATTGAAGGAATTGGCGCGGGAAATAGCAGGCCCGTTAGCGATAATATTTAATGAATCTGTAAACTCGGGGGTGGTTCCGTTAGACTGGAGAATAGCTAATGTGGTTCCTATTTTCAAGAAAGGGAAAAAAAGTGATCCGGGTAACTACAGACCTGTTAGTTTAACATCTGTAGTGTGCAAGGTGTTAGAGAAAATTCTGAAAGAGAAACTAGTTGAGGACCTGGAGATTAGTGGCAATTGCGATAAATTACAACATGGTTTTACGAAGGGCAGATCGTGCCAAACGAATCTGATCTCCTTCTTTGAGAAAATAACGGATTTATTAGATAAGGGAAATGCGGTGGACCTAATATACCTGGATTTCAGTAAAGCGTTTGATACTGTACCCCATGAGGAATTATTGGTTAAACTGAAAAACATGGGGATCGATATGAAAATCCAGAGGTGGATAAGGAATTGGTTAATGGGGAGAATGCAGCGGGTCGTATTAAAGGGTGAACTGTCAGGTTGGAGGGAGGTTACTAGTGGAGTGCCTCAAGGTTCGGTTTTGGGACCCATCTTATTTAATCTATTTATAACTGACCTCGGAACCGATTGCAGGAGTGGACTGATAAAGTTTGCGGATGATACGAAGGTGGGAGGCGTTGTAAATTCGGAAGAGGATAGGGATATCCTGCAGGGAGACTTGAATGAGCTTGTGAATTGGAGTATCAGAAATAGGATGAAATTTAATAGTGAAAAGTGTAAGGTGATGCATTTGGGGATGACTAATAACAATTTTAGTTACAAGATGGGGACGCATTGGTTAGAAGTAACGGAAGAGGAGAAGGACCTAGGGGTCCTTGTAGCCCGCAGGATGACTATGAGTCGACAATGTGACGTGGCGGTGAAAAAAGCCAATGCTGTCTTGGGATGCATTAGGCGAGGTATATCTAGTAGGGATAAGGAGGTCTTGCTTCCGTTGTACAAGGCGCTGGTGAGACCTCATTTGGAATACTGTGTGCAGTTCTGGTCTCCCATGTTTAAAAAAGACGAACTCAAACTGGAACGGGTGCAGAGAAGGGCCACTAGGATGATCAGAGGAATGGAAAACCTGTCGTATGAAAGGAGACTAGAGGAGCTTGGGTTGTTTAGTCTGACAAAGCGAAGGCTGAGAGGGGATATGATTGCTATCTTTAAATATATTAGAGGGATTAATACAAGGGAGGGAGAAGAATTATTCCAGCTTAGTACTAACGTGGATACAAGAACGAATGGATATAAACTGGCCGTGGGGAAGTTCAGGCTTTAAATTAGACGAAGGTTTCTGACCATCAGAGGGGTGAAATATTGGAATGGCATTCCGAGGGAAACGGTGGGGGCGAGGGACCTGTCTGGTTTTTTAAGATTAAGTTAGATAAGTTTATGGAGGGAATGGTTTAATGGTAAAACATAGTAGTAAAGAAAACCAAGCAATGGTAGGTAAATAGCATAATGGCTAACAGGGATCAGGATGGAGACTCTTGCCTATATGCTCGGGGTCTTACTGATAGCCATATTTGGGGTCGGGAAGGAATTTTCCTCCAGGGCAGATTGGCTGAGCCTCTGGAAGTTTTTCGCCTTCTTCCGCAGCATGGGGCAGGGATCTCTAGCAGGAGGGTCTCTGCCGATTGAAGTCACTAGTAACAGGATTGGGGACTTCAGCAGCAGAGTCCAGGGAAGGGGTAGGGACGGTTTTATGGCATGCAGCATGCAGGGGGTCAGACCAGATGATCATAATGGTGCCTTCTGACCTTAAAGTCTATGAGTCTATGAGTCTATGAGCAGGGGGGGCAGGACGGATTCTGCCAGAAGTGAAGTGTGTTGCGGGGAGGTTGAGATCTTGCCCCAAGTCATCCCAGACACTAATGCTAAGCCACAGGATGGCAGCATCTAGTGTCAGTGGAGTCCAAGCACTATTTCAACCCCACAGTTTTCGATCAACTTCCCACAAGGGGAGGTGAAGAGCACCCCCAGCAACACACACACACACACACACACACACCACCACTGGTGGTGGGAGGGGAACAGGAGAAAGGACAAAAGAAGTAAGAGATGAAGAGAAAGGAAGGAGGGATGGAGGAAAAGGTAAAACAAAAAGGACAAACCCTAATATCCCCAGTGATTCCACGGGAAAAAATCCCAGGGAGGGAATAAAATTCTGCCACCTTGAACTAGTGTTTTCAATGCCTAGAATTCAGCTGGCACTAGGTGGATCAGACTGAACAGGTTACAAACCTCTCCGAGTCTCTTACCTTCTGAACAGGGATGTCTGTTTTCTAGTAAAATCAGTAAAAGGAAAGGAGAAAATGCGAAAGAGGTTCCTCTTCGCACACACCTACGTGAACCCTAATACTCTCTCAAAGAGAGACCTCGAGAAGGAGACTTGCTGAAGCAAAGCCACAGGGGTCTCTGAGTTTTCCTTGGCCCTGCGCCCCTGTCCTGCCTGGCTGATGTCAGCATCTCTCTCTGAGGTCACAACCTTCCCACCACCTTTGACCAATAAGCTGAGGTCCTGCAAAAGGCCTTTGTGATGTCACTGCCAAACCCACCCATCCTCTGAAGTGCTAATGTCCTGCTGCTGGCCTGACACTTTGAAGGTCTGTGGATCACCCCACTCAATGCGTCCTCATTCTAGGAAGCAAGCCGGCTAGACGGTAAAACATCAGAGGCTGCTCCCAATGCTACACTCAGTGTTTCCAAACTTAGGGGACTTTATGGCCACAAGAGACCTTTAGAGCATCTCATCTAACCCCCTGCATATCATAGGCTTGCTGTATAGTACAATAGTTACTTTTTGGGCACACACATTGCAGAAAGGCATCTAGTCTTCCTTCAATGACATCAAGAGATGGAGAATCCACCACTTTCCCTTTTAGTGAGTGCCAGGGGGCTCCATTTCCCCTTCCACTAGCTCCCCATTTACAGTGAGCCAGAGCAGTACCTGCAGCAGGGAGCGGGAGTTGCTGATGGCCTCAGAGGCACAGCCCCTGCAGTGTCTCAGGAATCTGGCGCAAGTGCCGGATGATGCGGAGCTGGTGCATCACTTTTGGCCGTGACGTCCTCCTGCTGCAAGGGAACGAGAACCTGTCAGAGACTCAAACGCCCCGAGGAATCAGCAGGAATTAAGGGCACCTGGAACCAGCACTACTTCCACCCATCACCTGCCCACCACTGAGGGATAAATTCACCTCCTGAACCCCAGAATGGAGTCTTCTTGTCCTTTCTAGTAACCTCCAGTGCCAACCCCCCTCCTTGAAGGATGAGCTCCTGCTATCTCCCCCTCAGTGCCCTTGACAGCTGTTCCACCTCCAAACCACAGCTCAAGTTATTAGTACCTTTGGACACAGACTGGCTAACCTAGTGAGGAGGACTTTAAACTAGGTTCGACGGTGACAGGTGAGCAAAGCCCACAGGTAAGTGGGGAACATGGAGACCGGGGAGATGGGTCAAAAACGAGAGGGAGTGTGGGCTATATTGTCAGAGGGAAAGGAGGGTCAGGACAAAACTGGGAGGAAAGATCAAACCAGTATCTTAGATGCCTATATACAAATGCGAGAAGTATGGGCAATAAGCAGGAAGAACTGGAAGTGCTAATAAATAAATACAACTATGACATTGTTGGCATCACTGAAACTTGGTGGGATAATACACATGATTGGAATGTTGGTGTGGATGGGTACAGCTTGCTCAGGAAGGATAGACAGGGGAAAAAGGGAGGAGGTGTTGCCTTCTTTATTAAAAATGTACACACTTGGACTGAGGTAGAGATGGACATAGGAGACGGAAGTGTTGAGAGTCTCTGGGTTAGGCTAAAAGGGGTAAAAAACAAGGGAGATGTCATGCTAGGAGTCTACTACAGGCCACCTAACCAGGTGGAAGAGGTGGATGAGGCTTTTTTTAAGCAACTAACAAAATCATCCAAAGCCCAAGATTTGGTGGTGATGGGGGACTTCAACTATCCGGAAAATAACACAGCGGGGCACAGACTATCCAACAAATTCCTGGACTGCATTGGAGACAACTTTTTATTTCAGAAGGTTGAAAAAGCTACTAGGGGGGAAGCTGTTCTAGACTTGATTTTAACAAATAGGGAGGAACTTGTTGAGAATTTGAAAGTAGAAGGCAGCCTGGGTGAAAGTGAGCATGAAATCATAGAGTTTGCAATTCTAAGGAAAGGTAGAAGGGAGAACAGCAAAATAGAGACAATGGATTTCAGGAAGGCAGATTTTGGTAAGCTCAGAGAGCTGATAGGTAAGGTCCCATGGGAATCAAGACTGAGGGGAAAAACAACTGAGGAGAGTTGGCAGTTTTTCAAAGGGACACTATTAAGGGCCCAAAAGCAAGCTATTCCGCTGGTTAGGAAAGATAGAAAATGTGGCAAAAGACCACCTTGGCTTAACCATGAGATCGTGCATGATCTAAAAAATAAAAAGGAGTCATATAAAAAATGGAAACTGGGACAGATTACAAAGGATGAATATAGGCAAACAACACAGGAATGCAGGGGCAAGATTAGAAAGGCAAAGGCACAAAATGAGCTCAAACTAGCTACGGGAATAAAGGGAAACAAGAAGACTTTTTATCAATACATTAGAAGCAAGAGGAAGACCAAAGACAGGGTAGGCCCGCTGCTTAGTGAAGAGGGAGAAACAGTAACAGGAAACTTGGAAATGGCGGAGATGCTTAATGACTTCTTTGTTTCGGTCTTCACCGAGAAGTCTGAAGGAATGCCTAACCTAGTGAATGCTAATGGGAAGGGGGTAGGTTTAGCAGATAAAATAAAAAAAGAACAAGTTAAAAATCACTTAGAAAAGTTAGATGCCTGCAAGTCACCCGGGCCTGATGAAATGCATCCTAGAATACTCAAGGAGCTAATAGAGGAGGTATCTGAGCCTCTAGCTATTATCTTTGGAAAATCATGGGAGACGGGAGAGATTCCAGAAGACTGGAAAAGGGCAAATATAGTGCCCATCTATAAAAAGGGAAATAAAAACAACCCAGGAAACTACAGACCCCAGTGAGTTTAACTTCTGTGCCAGGGAAGATAATGGAGCAAGTAATTAAGGAAATCATCTGCAAACACTTGGAAGGTGGTAAGGTGATAGGGAACAGCCAGCATGGATTTGTGAAGAACAAATCATGTCAAACCAATCTGATAGCTTTCTTTGAGAGGATAACGAGCCTTGTGGATAAGGGTGAGGCTGTGGATGTGGTATATCTAGACTTTAGTAAGGCATTTGATACGGTCTCGCATGATATTCTTATTGATAAACTAGGCAAATACAATTTAGATGGGGCTACTATAAGGTGGGTGCATAACTGGCTGGATAACCGTACTCAGAGAGTTGTTATTAATAGTTCCCAATCCTGCTGGAAAGGCATAACGAGTGGGGTATCGCAGGGGTCTGTTTTGGGACCGGCGCTGTTCAATATCTTCATCAACGACTTAGATATTGGCATAGAAAGTACGCTTATTAAGTTTGCGGATGATACCAAACTGGGAGGGATTGCAACTGCTTTGGAGGACAGGGTCATAATTCAAAATGATCTGGACAAATTGGAGAAATGGTCTGAGTTAAACAGGATGAAGTTTAACAAAGACAAATGCAAAGTGCTCCACTTAGGAAGGAACAATCAGTTTCACACATACAGAATGGGAAGAGACTGTCTAGGAAGGAGTACGGCAGAAAGGGATCTCGGGGTTATAGTGGACCACAAGCTAAATATGAGTCAACAGTGTGATGCTGTTGCAAAAAAAGCAAACCTGATCCTGGGATGTATTAACAGGTGTGTTGTGAGCAAGACACGAGAAGTCATTCTTTCGCTCTACTCTGCTCTGGTTAGGCCTCAGCTGGAGTATTGTGTCCAGTTCTGGGCACCGCATTTTAAAAAAGATGTGGAGAAATTGGAAAGGGTCCAGAGAAGAGCAACAAGAATGATTAAAGGTCTTGAGAACATGACCTATGAAGGAAGGCTGAAAGAATTGGGTTTGTTTAGTTTGGAAAAGAGAAGACTGAGAGGAGACATGATAGCAGTTTTCAGGTATTTAAAAGGGTGTCATAAGGAGGAGGGAGAAAACTTGTTCACCTTAGCCTCTAAGGATAGAACCAGAAGCAATGGGTTTAAAGTGCAGCAAGGGAGGTCTAGGTTGGACATTAGGAAAAAGTTCCTAACTGTCAGGGTGGTTAAACACTGGAATAAATTGCCGAGGGAGGTTGTGGAATCTCCATCTCTTGAGATATTTAAGAGTAGGTTAGATAAATGTCTATCAGGGATGGTCTAGATGGTATTTGGTCCTGCCATGCGCGCAGGGGACTGGACTCGATGACCTCTCGAGGTCCCTTCCAGTCCTAAAATCTATCAATGTATGAAAAAAACACTGTTCTCCACCCCCACCCAGGTTGGCCAGGGAGGCGGCTCTAGCAGGGGGGGCAGGAGGGATTCTGGCAGCAGTGAAGTGGGTTGCGGGGAAGTTGAGATCTTGCCCCAAGTCATCCCAGACACTAATGCTAAGCCACAGGATGGCAGCATCTAGTGTCAGTGGAGTCCAAACACTATTTCAACCCCACAGTTTTCGATGAACTTCCCACAATGGGAGGTGATGAGCACCCCCAGCAACACACACACACACACACACACACACACACACACACACACACACACCCCACTCCTGGTGGTGGGAGGGGAACAGGAGAAAGGACAAAAGAAGTAAGAGATGAAGAGAAAGGAAGGAGGGATGGAGGAAAAGGTAAAACAAAAAGGACAAACCCTAATGTCCCCAGTGATTCTACGGCACAAAATCCAAGGGATGGAATAAAATTCTGCCATCTTAAACTACTGTTTTCCATGCCTAGAATTCAGCTGGCACCACGTGGATCAGACTGAGCAACTGCCAAAACCTCTTGGAGGCTCTTACCTTCTAAACAGGGACGTGTGTTTTCTAGTAAAATCAGTAAAAGGAAAGGAGAAAACTCGAAAGAGGCTCCTGCACGCACTCACGTACGTGAACCCTAATACTCTCTCAGTCCTCAAAGAGAGACCTCGAGAAGGAGACTTGCTGAAGCAAAGCCACAGGGGTCTCTGAGGTTTCCCTGGCCCTGTGCTCCTGTCCTGCCAGGCTGATGTCAGCATCTCTCTCTGAGGTCACCACCTCCCTAACACATTTGACCAATAAGCTGACATCCTGCAAAAGGCCTTTGTGATGTCACTGCCACACCCAACCAAACCCTGAAGTGCTAATGTCCTGCTGCTGGCCTGACACTTTGAAGGTTTGAGGTTGTCATAACTATAAAGGGAAGGGTAACAGCTGTCCTGTGTACAGTACTATAAAATCCCTCCTGGCCAGAGACTCCAAAATCCTTTTCCCTGTAAAGGGTTAAGAAGCTCAGGTAACCTGGCTGGCATCTGACCTAAAGGACCAATAAGGGGACAAGATACTTTCAAATCTTGGGGAGGGGAAGGCTTTTGTTTGTGTTCTTTGTTTGTGTGGGTGTTCGCCCTCGGGACTGAGAGGGACCAGACATCAATCCAGGTTCTCCACATCTTTCTAAACAAGTCTCTCCTATTTCAAACAAGGCGTGTTAGTTTTCCTTTGTTTTCTCAACTTGTAAATGTACCTTTTACTAGAGTGTTTATCTTTGTTTGCTGTACTTTGAACCTAAGACTAGAGGGGAGTCCTCTGAGCTCTTTAAGTTTGATTACCCTGTAAGGTTAATTTCCATACTGATTTTACGGAGATGATTTTTACCTTTTTCTTTAATTAAAAGCCTTATTTATAAGAACCTGATTGATTTTTCCTTGTTTTAAGATCCAAGGAGTTTGGATCTTGATTCACCAGGAGTTGGTGGGAGGAAGGAGGGGGGATGGTTAATTTCTCCTTGTTTTAAGATCCAAGGGGGTTGGATCTGTATTCACCAGGGAATTGGTGAAAGGTTTCTCAAGGCTACCCAGGGGAGGAAATTAGCCTTGGGATGGTGGTTAAGCTTAGAAGTTTTCATGCAGGCCCCTACATTTGTACCCTAAACTTCAAAGTGGGGATACAGCCTTGACACAGGTACTCTCTGTGGATCACCCCACTCAATGCGTCTTCATTCTAGGAAGCAAGCCGGCTAGACAGTAAAACATCACAGGCTGCTCCCAATACTACACTCAATGTTTCCAAAATTTGTAGACTTTATGGCCACAAGAGACCTTTAGAGCATCTCATCTAAGCCCCTGCATATCATAGGCCTCCTGTATAGTACAATAGTTACTTTTTGGGCACACACATTCCAGAAAGGCATCTAGTCTTCATTCAATGACATCAAGAGATGGAGAATCCACCACTTTCCCTTTTAGTGAGTGCCAGGGGGCTCCATTTCCCCTTCCACTAGTTCCCCATTTACAGTGAGACAGAGCAGTACCTGCAGCAGGGAGCGGGAGTTGCTGAAAGACTCAGAGGAACAGCCCCTGCAGCGTCTCAGGCACCTGGCGCAAGTGGCGGATGATGCGGGTGCATCACTTTGGCCGTGACGTCCTCCTGCTGCAAGGGAACGAGAACCTGTCAGAGACTCAAACGCCCCGAGGAATCAGGGGGAATTAAGGGCACCGGGAACCAGCAGTATTTCCACTCAGCACCTACCCACCGCTGAGGGATGAATTCACCTCCTGAACCCCAGAATGGAGTCTTCTTGTCCTTTCTAGTAACCTCCACTGCCAAATCCCCTCCTTGAAGGGTGAGCTGCTGCTACCTCCCTCTCAGTGCCCTTGACAGATGTTCCACCACCAAACCACAGCTCAAGTTATCAGAACCCTCTTCTCCACCCCCACCCAGGTTGGCCAGGGAGGCGGCTCTAGCAGGGGTGGCAGGAGGGATTCTGCCAGCAGTGAAGTGGGTTCCGGGGAGGTTGAGATCTTGCCCCAAGTCATCCCAGACACCAATGCTAATCCACACGATGTCAGCATCTAGTGTCAGTGGAGTCCAAGCACTATTTCAACCACACAGGTTTGGATGAACTCCCCACAAAGGGAGGTGAAGAGCACCCCCAGCAACACACAAACACACACACACACACAAACCACTCCCGGTGGTGGGAGGGGAACAGGAGAAAGGACAAAAGAAGTAAGAGATGAAGAGAAAGGAAGGAGGGAGGGAGGAAAAGGTAAAACGAAAAATGTCCCCAGTGATTTTACGGGACAAAATCACAGGGAGGGAATAAAATTCTGCCACCTTGAACTAGTGTTTTCCATGCTTAGAATTCAGCTGGCACCAGGTGGATCAGACTGAACAGGATACAAACCTCTCCGAGGCACTTACTTTCCTCAAAGAGAGACCTCAAGGAGGAGACTTGCTGAAGCAAAGCCAGAGGGGTCTCTGAGGTTTCCCTGGCCCTCATGTCAGCATCTCTCTCTGATGTCAGCATCTCTCTCTGAGGTCACCACCTCCCTAACACATTTGACCAATAAGCTGACGTCCTGCAAAAGGCCTTTGTGGTGTCACTGCCACACCCAACCAAACCCTGAAGTGCTAATGTCCTGCTGCTGGCCTGACACTTTGAAGGTTTGAGCTACTCTGTGTGAATCACCCCACTCAATGGGTCTTCATTCTAGGAAGCAAGCCGGCTAGACAATAAAACATCAGAGGCTGCTCCCAATGCTACACTCACTGTTTCCAAAATTACTACACTTTATGGCCAGAAGAGACCTTTAGAGCATCTCATCTAAGCCCCTGCATATCATGGGCTTCCTGTATAGTACAATAGTTACTTTTTGGGCACAAACATTCCAGAAAGGTATCTAGTCTAAATTAAATGACATTAAGAGATGGAGAATCCATCACTTTCCCTTTTAGTGAGTGCCAGGGGGCTCCATTTCCCCTTCCACTAGCTCCCCATTTACAGTGAGCCAGAGCAGTACCTGCAGCAGGGAGCGGGAGTTCCTGAAGGCCTCAGAGGCGCAGCCCCTGCAGTGTCTCAGGCACGTGGCGTAAGTGCAGGATGATGCGGAGCTGGTGCATCATTTTGGCCGTGACGTCCTCCTGCTGCAAGGGAACGAGAACCTGTCAGAGACTCAAACGCCCCGAGGAATCAGGGGGAATTAAGGGAACCTGGAACCAGCAGTATTTCCACCCAGCACCTGCCCATCAATGAGAGATGAATTCACCTCCTGAACCCCAAAATGGAGTCTTCTTGTCCTTTCTAGAAACCTCCAGAGCCAACCCCCCTCCTTGTAGGGTGAGCTCCTGCTACCTCCTGCTCAGTGCCCTTCACAGATATTCCACCTCCAAACCACAGCTCAAGTTATCAGAACCCTCTTCTCCACACCGACACAGGTTGGGCTGGGAGGCGGCTCTAACAGGGTGTGCAGGAGGGATTCTGACAGCAGTGAAGTGGGTTGCAGGGAGGTTGAGATCTTGACCCAAGTCATCCCAGACACTAATGCTAAGTCACACAATGGCAGCATCTACTGTCAGTGGGGTCCAAGCACTATTTCAACCCCACAGTTTTGGATCAACTCCCCACAAGGGGAGGAGAAGAGAACCATCAGCACCACACACACACACACACACACACACACACACACCACTCCTGGTGGTGTGAGGGGAACAAGAGAAAGGACAAAAGAAGTAAGAGATGAAGAGAAAGGAAGGAGGGATGGAGGAAAAGGTAAAAGGAAAAGGACAAACCCTAATGTCCCCATGTCGGACATCAGCAATGGTAACATACATAAGACAGTATGTGAACACTTCAATCTCCCTGGTCATTCTATTACAGATTTAAAAGTCACTATCATTGAACAAAAAAACTTCAGAAACAGACTTCAAAGAGAAACAGCAGAACTAAAATTCATTTGCAAATTCAACACCATTAATCTGGGCTTGAATAGGGACTGGGAGTGGCTGGCTCACTACAGAAGCAGCTTTTCCTCTCCTGGAATTGACACCTCCTCATCTATTATTTGGAGTGGACTACATCCACCCTGATTTTTGAATTGGCCCTGTCAACACTGGTTCTCCACTTGTGAAGTAACTCCCTGCTCTCCATGTGTCAGTATATAATGCCTGCATCTGTAACTTTCACTCTATGCATCCGAAGAAGTGAGGTTTTTACTCACGAAAGCTTATGCCCAAATAAATCTGTTAGTCTTTAAGGTGCCACCAGACTCCTTGTTGTTTTCCTAATATCCCCAGTGATTCCACGGGACAAAATCCCAGGGAGGGAATAAAATTCTGCCACCTTAAACTAGTGTTTTCCATGCCTAGAATTCAGATGGCACCAGGTGGATCAGACTGAACAGGTTACAAACCTCTCCGAGGCACTTACTTTCTCAACAGGGACTTCTGTTTTTTAGTAAAATGGGTAAAAGGAAAGGAGAAAACTCGAAAGAGGCTCCTGCTCACACTCACATATGTGAACCCTAATACTCTCTCAGTCCTCAAAGAGAGCTCGAGAAGGAGACTTGCTGAAGCAAAGCCACAGGGGTCTCAGAGGTTTCCCTGACCCTGCGCCCCTGTTTTGCCTGGCTGATGTGAGCA
The DNA here is from genome assembly GCF_011386835.1 of Chrysemys picta bellii. NCBI lineage: Eukaryota > Metazoa > Chordata > Testudines > Emydidae > Chrysemys > Chrysemys picta. The sequence goes on along the minus strand of NW_027052756.1, from coordinate 115,344 downwards.
TCTCTCTCTGAGGTCACCACCTCCCTAACAACTTTGACCAATAGGCTGAGCTCCTGCAAAAGGCCTTTGTGATGTCACTGCCACACCCACCCATCCCCTGAAGTGCTAATATCCTGCTGCTGGCCTGACACTTTGAAGGTTTGAGCTACTCTCTGTGGATCACCCCACTCAATGCGTCTTCATTCTAGGAAGCAAGCCAGTTAGACAGTAAAATATTAGAGGCTGCTCCCAATGCTACACTCAGTGTTTCCAAAATTAATACACTTTATGGCCAGAAGAGACCTTTAGAGCATCTCATCTAACCCCCTGCATATCATAGGCTTCCTGTATAGGACAATAGTTACTTTTTGGGCACAAACATTCCAGAAAGGCATCTAGTTTCATTCAATGACTTCAAGAGATGGAGAATCCACCACTTTCCCTTTCACTGAGTGCCAGGGGGCTCCATTTCCCCTTCCACTAGCTCCCCATTTACAGTGAGCCAGAGCAGTACCTGCAACAGGGAGCGGGAGTTGCTGAAGGCCTCAGAGGCACAACCCCTGCAGTGTCTCTGGCACCTGGGGCAAGTGATGGATGATGCGGAGCTGGTGCCTCACTTTGGCCGTGACGCCCTCCTGCTGCAAGGGAATGAGAACCAGTCAGACTCAAACGCCCCGAGGAATCAGGGGGAATTAAGGGCACCTGGAACCAGCAGTATTTCCACTCAGCACCTGCCCAACACTGAGGGATAAATTCACCTCCTGAAACCCAGAATGGAGTCTTCTTGTCCTTTCTAGTAACCTCCAGTGCCAATCCCCCTCCTTCTAGGGTGAGCTCCTGCTACCTCCCCCTCAGTGTCCTTGACAGCTGTTCCACCTCCAAACCACAGCTTAAGTCATCAGAAACCTCTTCTAGACCCCCACCAAGGTTGGGCTGGGAGGCGGGTCTAGCAGTGGGGGCAGGAGGGATTCTGGCAGCAGTGAAGTGGGTTGCGGGGAGGTTGAGATCTTGCCCAAGTCATCCGAGACACTAACGCTAAGCCACAGGATGGCAGCATCTAGTGTCTGTGGAGTCCAAGCACTATTTCAACCCCACAGTTTTGGATGAACTTCCCACAAGAGGAGGTGAAGATCACCCCCAGCAACACACACACACACACACACACACACACACACACACACCACTCCTGGTGGTGGGAGGGGAACAGGAGAAAGGACAAAAGAAGTAAGAGATGAAGAGAAAGGAAGGAGGGATGGTGGAAAAGGTAAAACGAAAAGGACAAACCCTAATGTCCCCAGTGATTCCACGGGACAAAATCCCGTGTGGACTACAAAATTCTGTCACCTTGAACTAGTGTTTTCCATGCCTAGAATTCAACGGGCACCAGGTGGATCAGACTGAGCAGGTTCAAAAACCTCTTGGAGGCTCTTACCTTCTAAACAGGGACGTCTGTTTTCTAGTAAAATCAGTAAAAGGGAAGGAGAAAACTCGAAAGAGGCTCCTGCTCGCACTCACATACGTGAACCCTAATACTCTCTCAGTACTCAAAGAGAGACCTCGAGAAGGAGACTTGCTAAAGCAAAGCCACAGGGGTCTCTGAGGTTTCCCTGGCCCTGCGCCCCTGACTGATGTCAGCATCTCTCTCTGAGGTCACCACCTCCCTAACACCTTTGACCAATACGCTGAGATACTGCATGTAGCGGGGCGGCCTGGCTCCCAGGCGCCCCAGGAAGTCAAGGCCACCGCGGCCTGTCCCCACCCCCCGGAAGTCAAGGGGCGGGACAGGAAGTATAAAGGCCAAGCCACAGCGCTCAGTAGCTGGCCGGCAGCGAGAGAGGACAGACGCTGGTGCCCGAGCTCCCGCGGACCTGAGCCTGCCGAGAGCCCGGTATCCTGAGGAACGGTCTGAGCTTCCCCCGCCAAGGGCCCAGAGGGAGTGACAGACCTACCTGCTGCTCGGGGCCCGGAGCAGCCCATGATCTGCGACCCAACAGACGGAACTCAGGAGGAACAGGTACCCATGGAGGAGGAGATGGGAAGTGGCCCGGGGATAGCAGACCCCGAACCCATGTCAGTGTGTTGCGGTCAGGATCCCCACTGACTGCGCGGCAGACGGACTGCTGCGGATAGGGCCCCGGGCTGGAACACAGTGGAGTGGGTGGGCCTGTGTTCCCCCCTGCCACCCCGTGCTGGGTGGCAGTCTCTCCTCCTCCTTGTCCAAGGGGCCTGGGCCTCTGACTGACGATTGGTTTGCTGCCCCGCCCTGACCTAGGGCCTGGGCTAACCCAAACTGACCCAGCTCCTGCTACAAGGCCTGGGCCGCTGACTGACTACTGGTTTGTTCCCCGCCCTGACCCAGGGCCAGAGCTGTTGATTGTGTGCTCAGTCCCTGCATAAGGGCCTGAGCTCTGAACTGTTGATTGTGTGCTCAGTCCCTGCATAAGGGCCTGAGCTCTGAACTGTTGATTGTGTGCTCAGTCCCTGCACAAAGGCCTGAGCGCCGAACTGCTAATTGTGTGCTCAGCCCCTACCCAAAGGTCTGGGCCCTAACTGTTATTCGCTTTGTAGCGGGGCGGCCTGGCTCCCAGGTACCCCAGGAAGGGACGAGCCCCACCCCGGAACTACTACACTGCAAAAGGCCTTTGTGATGTCAATGCCACACCCACCCATCCCCTGAAGTGCTAATGTCCTGCTGCTGCCCTGACACTTTGAAGGTTTCAGCTACTCTCTGTGGATCACCCCACTCGATGCGTCTTCATTCTAGGAAGCAAGCCAGCTAGACAGTAAAGCATCAGAGGCTGCTCCCAATGCTACACTCAGTGTTTCCAAAATTACTACACTTTATGGCCAGAAGAGACCTTTAGAACATCTCATCTAACCCCCTGCATATCATAGGCTTCCTGTATAGTACAATAGGTACTTTTTGGGCACACACATTCCAGAAAGGCATCTAGTCTTCATGAAATGACATCAAGAGATGGAGAATCCACCACTTTCCCTTTTACTGAGTGCCAGGGGGCTCCATTTCCCCTTCCACTAGCTCGCCATTTACAGTGAGCCAGAGCAGTACCTGCAGCAGGGAGCGGGAGTTGCTGATGGCCTCAGAGGCACAGCCCCTGCAGTGTCTAAGGCACCTGGCACAAGTGCCGGATGATGCAGAGCTGGTGCATCACTCTGGCCATGACGTCCTCCTGCTGCAAGGGAACGAGAACCTGTCAAAGACTCAAACGCCCCGAGGAATCAGGGGGAATTAAGGGCATCTGGAACCAGCAGTATTTTCACCCAGCACCTCCCCACCACTGAGGGATGAATTCACCTCCTGAACCCCAGAATGGAGTCTTCTTGTCCTTTCTAGTAACCTCCAGTGCCAACCCCCCTCCTTGAAGGATGAGATCCTGCTACTTCCCCCTCAGTGCCCTTGACAGCTGTTCCACCTCCAAACCACAGCTCAAGTTATCAGAACCCTCTTCTCCACCCCCACCCAGGTTGGGCAGGGAGGCGGCTCTAGCAGGGGGGGCAGGAGGGATTCTGCCAGCAGTGAAGTGGGTTGCGGGGAGGTTGAGATCTTGCCCCAATCATCCCAGACACTAATGCTAAGCCACAGGATGGCAGCATCTAGTGTCATTGGAGTTCAAGCACTATTTCAACCTCACAGTTTTGGATCAACTTCCCACAAGGGGAGGTGAAGAGCACCCCCAGCAACACACACACACACACACACACACACACACACACACACACACACACACACACACACACACACACACACACACCACTCCTGGTGGTGGCAGGTGAACAGGAGAAAGGACAAAAGAAGTAAGAGATGAAGAGAAAGGAAGGAGGGATGGAGGAAAAGGTAAAACGAAAATGACAAACACTAATGTCCCCTGTGATTCTACGGGACAAAATCCCACAGAGGGAATAAAATTCTGCCACCTTAACCTAGTGTTTTCCATGCCTAGAATTCAGCTGGCACCAGATGGATCAGACTGAGCAGGTTCCAAAACCTCTTGGAGGCTCTTACCTTCTAAATAGGGACGTCTGTTTTCTAGTAAAATCCGTCAAAGGAAAGGAGAAAACTCCAAAGAGGCTCCTGCTCGCACTCACACATGTGAACACTAATACTCTCTCAGTCCTCAAAGAGAGACCTCGAGAAGGAGACTTGCTGAAGCAATAACAGACACTTGGTGGGATAACTCACATGACTGGAGTACTGTCATGGATGGATATAAACTGTTCAGGAAGGACAGGCAGGGCAGAAAAGGTGGGGGAGTTGCATTGTATGTAAGAGAGGAGTATGAGTGCTCAGAGGTCCGGTATGAAACTGTAGAAAAACCTGAGAGTCTCTGGATAAAGTTGAGAAGTGTGAGCAACAAGGGGGATGTCACGGTTGGAGTCTGCTATAGACCACCAGACCAGGGGGATGAGGTGGACGAGGCTTTCTTCTGGCAACTAGCAGAAGTTGCTAGATCGCAGGCCCTGGTTCTCATGGGAGACTTTAATCACCCTGATATCTGCTAGGAGAGCAATACAGCGGTGCACAGACAATCCAGGAAGTTTTTGGAAAGTGTAGGGCACAATTTCCTGGTGCAAGTGCTGGAGGAACCAACTAGGGGCAGAGCTTTTCTCGACCTGCTGCTCACAAACAGGGAAGAATTAGTAGGGGAAGCAAAAGTGGATGGGAACCTGGGAGGCAGTGACCATGAGATGGTCGAGTTCAGGATCCTGACACAAGGAAGAAAGGAGAGCAGCAGAATACGGACCCTGGACTTCAGAAAAGCAGACTTTCACTCCCTCAGGGAACAGATGGGCAGGATCCCCTGGGAGAATAACATGAAGGGCAAAGGGGTCCAGGAGAGCTGGCTGTATTTTAAAGAATCCTTATTGCGGTTGCAGGAACAAACCATCCCGATGTGTAGAAAGAATAGTAAATATGGCAGGCGACCAGCTTGGCTAAACAGTGAAATCCTTGCTGATCTTAAACGCAAGAAAGAAGCTTACAAGAAGTGGAAGATTGGACAAATGACCAGGGAGGAGTATAAAAATATTGCTCAGGCATGCAGGAGTGAAATCAGGAAGGCCAAATCACACTTGGAGTTGCAGCTAGCAAGAGATGTTAAGAGTAACAAGAAGGGTTTCTTCAGGTATGTTAGCAACAAGAAGAAAGTCAAGGAAAGTGTGGGCCCCTTACTGAATGAGGGAGGCAACCTAGTGACTGAGGATGTGGAAAAAGCTAATGTACTCAATGCTTTTTTTGCCTCTGTCTTCACGAACAAGGTCAGCTCCCAGACTGCTGCACTGGGCAGCACAATATGGGGAGAAGGTGACCAGCCCTCTGTGGAGAAAGAAGTGGTTCGGGACTATTTAGAAAAACTGGACGTGCACAACTCCATGGGGCTGGATGCGCTGCATCCGAAGGTGCTAAAGGACTTGGCGGATGAGATTGCACAGCCATTAGCCATTATTTTTGAAAACTCATGGCGATCGAGGGAGGTCCCGGATGACTGGAAAAAGGCTAATGTCGTGCCCATCTTTAAAAAGGGGAAGGAGGAGGATCCGGGGAACTACAGGCCAGTCAGCCTCACCTCAGTCCCTGGAAAAATCATGGAGCAGGTCCTCAAGGAATCAATTATGAAACACTTAGAGGAGAGGAAAGTGATCAGGAACAGTCAGCATGGATTCACCAAGGGGAAGTCGTGCCTGACTAACCTAATTGCCTTCTATGATGAGATAACTGGCTCTGTGGATGAGGGGAAAGCAGTGGATGTGTTATTCCTTGACTTTAGCAAAGCTTTTGATACGCTCTCCCACAGTATTCTTGCCACCAAGTTAAAGAAGTATGGGATGGATGAATGGACTGTAAGGTGGATAGAAAGCTGGCTGGATCGTCGGGCTCAACGGGTAGTGATCAATGGCTCCATGTCTAGTTGGCAGCCGGTTTCAAGCGGAGTAGTGCCCCAAGGGTCGGTCCTGGGGCCGGTTTTGTTTAATATCTTTATTAATGATCTGGAGGATGGTGTGGACTGCACTCTCAGCAAGTTTGCAGATGACACTAAACTAGGAGGCGTGGTAGATACGCTAGAGGGTAGGGATCGGATACAGAGGGACCTAGACAAATTAGAGGATTGGGCCAAAAAAAACCTGATGAAGTTCAACAAGGACAAGTGCAGAGTCCTGCACTTAGGACGGAAGAATCCCATGCACTGCTACAGACTAGGGACCGAATGGCTAGGTAGCAGTTCTGCTGAAAAGGACCTAGGGGTCACAGTGGACGAGAAGCTGGATATGAGTCAACAGTGTGCTCTTGTTGCCAAGAAGGCTAACGGCATTTTGGGCTGTATAAGTAGGGGCATTGCCAGCAGATCGAGGAACGTGATCGTTCCCCTTTATTCGACATTGGTGAGGCCTCATCTGGAATACTGTGTCCAGTTTTGGGCCTGTGGAAGCAGAGAAAGAGCTCACAGGAAGGGGATGCAATGCATGACAGTTCGTTAGCAAGAGTTAGGCTAACTGTAACCCTAATAACGCGAGATTTGTAGAAGCGAGGAATGTGTGAGGCGGGTGAGAAAGAACTGTGTAAGAAGTCATTATGACCTGGTATAGATAAGGTGTAGAAGACCTTGTGTAGATAAGGTATAGAAAATATTGTATGTTGGCAAGAGTCAAAACAAGTGAAGAAATGAGATATCAAGATGGCCTATGTATAAACAAAACGCAGCTGTCCCTCGTTATTTCTGTAATGAAAGGTATAAATGCTTGCTGTAATTAGTTACCTGGGAGAGACCTGCTTAGCTCTCTCCCTCTGGGCAATTGTGAGAGTTAATAAAGCATCTGACTTGCTGTACCTAAACAAATAGTGAGAACTCTGTTTTTCTCCGACAGGCCCCACACTACAAGAAGGATGTGGAAAAATTGGAAAGAGTCCAGTGGAGAGCAACAAAAATGATTAGGGGTCTGGAGCACATGACTTATGAGGAGAGGCTGAGGGAACTGGGATTGTTTAGTCTCCAGAAGAGAAGAATGAGGGGGGATTTGATAGCAGCCTTCAACTACGTGAAGGGGGGTTCCAAAGAGGATGGAGCTCGGTTGTTCTCAGTGGTGGCAGATGACAGAACAAGGAGCAATGGTCTCAAGTTGCAGTGGGGGAGGTCCAGGTTGGATATTAGGAAACACTATTTCACTAGGAGGGTGGTGAAGCACTGGAATGCGTTAACTAGGGAGGTGGTGGAGTCTCCTTCCTTGGAGGTTTTTAAGGCCCGGCTTGACAAAGCCCTGGCTGGGATGATTTAGTTGGGAATTGGTCCTGCTTTGAGGACGGGGTTGGAGTAGATGACCTCTTGAGGTCCCTTCCAACCCTGATATTCTATGATTCTATGATTCTATGAAAGTCACAGGGGTCTCTGAGGTTTCCCTGGCCCTAAGCCCCTGTCCTGCCTGGCTGATGTCAGCATCTCTCTCTGAGGTTACCACCTCCCTAACACCTTTGACCAATAGGCTGAGGTCCTGAAAAGGCCTTTGTGATGTCACTGCCACACCCACCCATCCCCGGAAGTGCTAATGTCCTGCTGCTGGCCTGAAACTTTGAAGGTTTGAGCTACGCTCTGTGGATCACACCACAAAATTCGTCTTCATTCTAGGAAGCAAGCTAGCTAGACAGTAAAACATCAGAGGCTACTCCCAATACTACACTCAGTGTTTCCAAAGGTAGGAGACTTTCTGGCCAGAAGAGACCTTTACAGCACCTCATCTAACCCCCTCCATATCATAGGCTTCCAGTATAGTACAATAGTTACTTTTGGGGCACACACATTCCAGAAAGGCATCTAGTCTTCATTCAATGACATCAAGAGTTGGAGAATCCACCACTTTCCCTTTTAGTGAGTGCCAGGGGGCTCCATTACCCCTTCCACTAGCTCCCCATTTACAGTGAGCCAGAGCAGTACCTGCAGCAGGGAGAGGGAGTTGCTAAGGCCTCAGAGGAACAACCCCTGCAGTGTCTCAGGCACATGGCGTAAGTGCCGGATGATGCGGAGCTGGTGCATCCCTTTGGCCGTGACGTCCTCCTCCTGCAAGGGAACGAGAACCTGTCAGAGACTCAAATGCCCCGAGGAATCAGGGGCAATTAAGGACACCTGGAACCAGCAGTATTTACACCCAGCACCTGCCCACCACTGAGGGATGAATTCACCTCCTGAACCCCAGAATGGAGTCGTCTTCTCCTTTCTAGTAATCTCCAGTGCCAACCCCCGTCCTTGTAGGGTGAGCTCCTGCTACCTCCCCCTCAGTGCCCTTGACAGCTGTTCCACCTCCAAACCACAGCTCAAGTTATCAGAACCCTCTTCTCCACCCCCACCCAGGTTGGGCAGGGAGGCGGCTCTAGCAGGGGGGACAGGTGGGATTCTGGCAGCAGTGAAGTGGGTTGCGGGGAGGTTGAGATCTTGCCCCAAGTCATCCCAGACACTAATGCTAAACCACACCATGGCAGCATCTAGTGTCAGTGGAGTCCAAGCACTATTTCAACCATACAGTTTTGGATCAACTCCCAACAAGGGGAGGTGAAGAGCACCCCCAGCAACACACACACACACACACACACACACACATATACCACTCCTGGTGGTGGGAGGGGAACAAGAGAAAGGACAAAAGAAGTAAGAGATAAAGAGAAAGGAAGGAGGGAGGGAGGAAAAGGTAAAACGAAAAGGACAAACACTAATGTCCCCAGTGATTCTACCAGACAAAATTACAGGGAGGGATTAAAATTCTGCCACCTTGAACTAGTGTTTTCCATGCCTAGAATTCAGCTGGCACCAGATGGATCAGACTGAGCAGGTTCCAAAACCTCTTGGAGGCTCTTACTTTCTAAACAGGGATGTCTGTTTTCTAGTAAAATCAGTAAAAGGAAAGGAGACAACTCGAAAGAGGCTCCTGCTCTCACTCAAATACGTGAATCCTAATACTCTCTCAGTCCTCAAGAGAAACCTCGAGAAGGAGACTTGCTGAAGCAAAGCCACAGGGGTCTCTGAGGTTTCCCTGGCCATGCGCCCCTGTCCTGCCTCGCTGATGGCAGCATCTCTCTCTGAGGTTACCACCTCCCTAACACCTTTGACCAATATGCTGAGGTCCTGCAAAAGACCTTTGTGATATCACTGCCACCAATCAAACCCTTAAGTGCTAATGTCCTGCTGCTGGCCTGACACTATGAAGGTTTCAGCTACTCTCTGTGGATCACCCCACTCAATCCGTCTTCATTCTAGGAAGCAAGTGGGCTAGACAGTAAAACATCAGAGGCTGCTACCAATGCTACACTCAGTGTTTCCAAAATTAGTAGACTTTATGGCCACAAGAGACCTTTAGAGCATCTCATCTAAGCCCCTACATATCATAGGCTTCCTGTATAGTACAATAGTTACTCTTTGGGCACACACATTCCAGAAAGGCATCTAGTCTTCATTCAATGACATCAAGAGATGGAGAATCCACCACTTTCCCTTTTAGTGAGTGCCAGGGAGTTCCATTTCCCCTTCCACTAGCACCCCATTTACAGTGAGCCAGAGCATTACCTGCAGCAGGGAGTGGGAGTTGCTGATGTCCACAGAGGCACAGCCCTTGCAGTGTCAACTTCCCATAAGGGGAGGTGAAGAGCACCCCCAGCAACACAAACACACACACCACTCCTGGTGGTGGGAGGGGAACAAGAGAAAGCAAGGAGGGATGGAGGAAAAGGTAAAACGAAAAGGACAAACCCTAATGTCCCCAGTGATTCTACGGCACAAAATCCCAGGTGGGCTATAAAATTCTGCCACCTTGAACTAGTGTTTTCCATGCCTAGAATTCAGCTGGCACCAGATGGATCAGACTGCAGACTGAGCAGGTTAAAAACCTCTCCAAGGTTCTTACCTTCTCAACAGGCACGTCTGTTTTCTAGTAAAATCAATAAAAGGAGAAACTCGAAAGAGGTTCCTCCTCGCACTCACATACTTGAACCCTAATACACTCTGAGTCCTAAAAAGGGAGACCTCGAGAAGGAGACTTGCTAAAGCAAAGCCAAGGGGGTCTCTGAGGTTTCCCTGGCCCCGCGCTCCTGTCCTGCCTGGCTGATGTCAGCATCTCTCTCTCAGGTAACCACCTCCCTAACACCTTTGACCCATAGGCTGAGGTCCAGGATAAGGCCTTTGTGATATCACTGCCACACCCAACCAAACCCTAAAGTGCTAATGTCCTGCTACTGGCCTGACACTTTGAAGGTTTGAGCTACTCTCTGTGGATCACCCCACTCAATGCATCCTCATTCTAGGAAGCAAGCGGGCTAGACAGTAAAACATCAGAGGCTGCTCCCAATGCTACACTCAGTGTTTCCAAAATTAGTAGACTTTATGGTCAGAAGAGACCTTTAGAGCATCTAATCTAACCCGCTGCATATCATAGGCTTACTGTATAGTACAATAGTTACTCTTTGGGCACACACATTCCAGAAAGGCATCTAGTCTTCATTCAATGACATCAAGAGATGGAGAATCCACCACTTTCCCTTTTAGTGAGGGCCAGAGGGCTCCATTTCCCCTTCCACTAGCTCCCCATTTACAGTGAGCCAGAGCAGTACCTGCAGCAGGGAGCGGGAGTTGCTGAAGGCCTCAGAGGAACAGCCCCTGCAGTGTCTCAGGCACCTGGCACAAGTGCCGGATGATGCGGAGCTGGTGCATCACTTTGGCCGTGACGTCCTCCTGCTGCAAGGGAACGAGAACCTGTCAGAGACTCAAAGGCCCCGAGGAATCAGGGGGAATTAAGGGCACCTGGAACCAGCAGTATTTCCACCCACCACCTGCCCACCGCTGAGGGATGAATTCACCTCCTGAACCCCAGAATGGAGTTTTCTTGTCCTTTCTAGTATCCTCCAGTGCCAACCCCCCTCCTTGTAGGATTACCTCCTGCTACCTCCCCCTCAGTGTTCTTCACAGCTGTTCCACCTCCAAACCAAACCTCAAGTTATCAGAACCCTCTTCTCCACCCCCACCCAGGTTGGGCAGGAAGGCGGCTCTAGCAGGGGGGGCAGGTGGGATTCTGGCAGCAGTGAAGTGGGTTGCGGGGAGCTTGATATCTTGCCCCAAGTCATCCCAGACACTAATGCTAAACCACACGATGGCAGCATCTAGTGTCAGTGGAGTCCAAGCACTATTTCAACCATACAGTTTTGGATCAACTCCGAACAAGGGGAGGTGAAGAGCACCCCCAGCAACACACACACAAACACACACACACACACACACACCACTCCTGGTGGTGAAAGGGGAACAGGAGAAAGGACAAAAGAAGTAAGAGATGAAGAGAAAGGAAGGAGGGATGGAGGAAAAGGTAAAACGAAAAGGACAAACCCTAATGTCCCCAGTGATTCTACGGGACAAAATCCCAGGGAGGGAATAAAATTCTGCCATCTTAAACTACTGTTTTCCATGCCTAGAATTCAGTTGGCACCAGATGGATCAGACTGAGCAGGTTCCAAAACCTCTTGGAGGCTCTTACCTTCTAAATAGGGACGTCTGTTTTCTAGTAAAATCCGTCAAAAGGAAAGGAGAAAACTCGAAAGAGGCTCCTGCTCACACTCACATACGTCAACCCTAACACTCTCTCAGTCCTCAAAGAGAGACCTCGAGAAGGAGACTTGCTGAAGCAAAGCCACAGGGGTCTCTGAGGTTTCCCTGGCCCTGTGCTCCTGTCCTGCCAGGCTGATGTCAGCATCTCTCTCGAAGGTCCCCACCTCCCTAACACCTTTGACCAATAGGCTGACGTCCTGCAAAAGGCCTTTGTGATATCACTGCCACACCCACCCTTCCCCGGAAGAGCTAATGTCCTGCTGCTGGCCTGACACTTTGAAGGTTTCAGCTACTCTCTGTGGATCACCCCACTCAATGCCTGTTCATTCTAGGAAGCAAGCCGGCTAGACGGTAAAACATCAGAGGCTGCTCCCAATGCTACACTCAGTGTTTCCAAAATTAGGGGACTTTATGGCCAGAAGAGACCTTTAGAGCATCTCATCTAACCCCTTGCATACCATAGGCTTGCTGTATAGTACAATAGTTACTTTTTGGGCACACACATTCCAGAAAGGCATCTAGTCTTCCTTCAATGACATCAAGAGATGGAGAATCCACCACTTTCCCTTTTAGTGAGTGCCAGGGGGCTCCATTTCCCCTTCCACTAGCTCCCCATTTACAGTGAGCCAGAACAGTACCTGCAGCAGGGAGCGGGAGTTGCTGATGGCCTCAGAGGCACAGCCCCTGCAGTGTCTCAGGAATCTGGCGCAAGTGCCGGATGATGCGGAGCTGGTGCATCACTTTTGGCCGTGACGTCCTCCTGCTGCAAGGGAACGAGAACCTGTCAGAGACTCAAACGCCCCGAGGAATCAGCGGGAATTAAGGGCACCTGGAACCAGCACTACTTCCACCCATCACCTGCCCACCACTGAGGGATAAATTCACCTCCTGAACCCCAGAATGGAGTCTTCTTGTCCTTTCTAGTAACCTCCAGTGCCAACCCCCCTCCTTGAAGGATGAGCTCCTGCTATCTCCCCCTCAGTGCCCTTGACAGCTGTTCCACCTCCAAACCACAGCTCAAGTTATTAGTACCTTTGGACACAGACTGGCTAACCTAGTGAGGAGGGCTTTAAACTAGGTTCGACGGGGACAGGTGAGCAAAGCCCACAGGTAAGTGGGGAACATGGAGACCGGGGAGATGGGTCAAAAACGAGAGGGAGTGTGGGCTATATTGTCAGAGGGAAAGGAGGGTCAGGACAAAACTGGGAGGAAAGATCAAACCAGTATCTTAGATGTCTATATATAAATGCGAGAAGTATGGGGAATAAGCAGGAAGAACTGGAAGTGCTAATAAATAAATACAACTATGACATTGTTGGCATCACTGAAACTTGGTGGGATAATACACGTGATTGGAATGTTGGTGTGGATGGGTACAGCTTGCTCAGGAAGGATAGACAGGGGAAAAAGGGAGGAGGTGTTGCCTTGTATATTAAAAATGTACACACTTGGACTGAGGTAGAGATGGACATAGGAGACGGAAGTGTTGAGAGTCTCTGGGTTAGGCTAAAAGGGATAAAAAACAAGGGAGATGTCATGCTAGGAGTCTACTACAGGCCACCTAACCAGGTGGAAGAGGTGGATGAGGCTTTTTTTAAGCAACTAACAAACTCATCCAAAGCCCAAGATTTGGTGGTGATGGGGGACTTCAACTATCCGGCTATATGTTGGGAAAATAACACAGCGGGGCACAGACTATCCAACAAATTCCTGGACTGCATTGGAGACAACTTTTTATTTCAGAAGGTTGAAAAAGCTACTGGGGGGAAGCTGTTCTAGACTTGATTTTAACAAATAGGGAGGAACTCGATGAGAATTTGAAAGTAGAAGGCAGCCTGGGTGAAAGTGATCATGAAATCATAGAGTTTGCAATTCTAAGGAAGGGTAGAAGGGAGAACAGCAAAATAGAGACAATGGATTTCAGGAAGGCAGATTTTGGTAAGCTCAGAGAGCTGATAGGTAAGGTCCCATGGGAATCAAGACTGAGGGGAAAAACAACTGAGGAGAGTTGGCAGTTTTTCAAAGGGACACTATTAAGGGCCCAAAAGCAAGCTATTCCGCTGGTTAGGAAAGATAGAAAATGTGGCAAAAGACCACCTTGGCTTAACCATGAGATCTTGCATGATCTAAAAAATAAAAAGGAGTCATATAAAAAATGGAAACTGGGACAGATTACAAAGGATGAATATAGGCAAACAACACAGGAATGCAGGGGCAAGATTAGAAAGGCAAAGGCACAAAATGAGCTCAAACTAGCTACGGGAATAAAGGGAAACAAGAAGACTTTTTATCAATACATTAGAAGCAAGAGGAAGACCAAAGACAGGGTAGGCCCACTGCTTAGTGAAGAGGGAGAAACAGTAACAGGAAACTTGGAAATGGCGGAGATGCTTAATGACTTCTTTCTTTCGGTCTTCACCGAGAAGTCTGAAGGAATGCCTAACATAGTGAATGCTAATGGGAAGGGGGTAGGTTTAGCAGATAAAATAAAAAAAGAACAAGTTAAAAATCACTTAGAAAAGTTAGATGCCTGCAAGTCACCCGGGCCTGATGAAATGCATCCTAGAATACTCAAGGAGCTAATAGAGGAGGTATCTGAGCCTCTAGCTATTATCTTTGGAAAATCATAGGAGACGGGAGAGATTCCAGAAGACTGGAAAAGGGCAAATATAGTGCCCATCTATAAAAAGGGAAATAAAAACAACCCAGGAAACTACAGACCCCAGTGAGTTTAACTTCTGTGCCAGGGAAGATAATGGAGCAAGTAATTAAGGAAATCATCTGCAAACACTTGGAAGGTGGTAAGGTGATAGGGAACAGCCAGCATGGATTTGTGAAGAACAAATCATGTCAAACCAATCTGATAGCTTTCTTTGAGAGGATAACGAGCCTTGTGGATAAGGGTGAGGCTGTGGATGTGGTATACCTAGACTTTAGTAAGGCATTTGATACGGTCTCGCATGATATTCTTATTGATAAACTAGGCAAATACAATTTAGATGGGGCTACTATAAGGTGGGTGCATAACTGGCTGGATAACCGTACTCAGAGAGTTGTTATTAATAGTTCCCAATCCTGCTGGAAAGCCATAACGAGTGGGGTATCGCAGGGGTCTGTTTTGGGACCGGCGCTGTTCAATATCTTCATCAACGACTTAGATATTGGCATAGAAAGTACGCTTATTAAGTTTGCGGATGATACCAAACTGGGAGGGATTGCAACTGCTTTGGAGGACAGGGTCATAATTCAAAATGATCTGGACAAATTGGAGAAATGGTCTGAGTTAAACAGGATGAAGTTTAACAAAGACAAATGCAAAGTGCTCCACTTAGGAAGGAACAATCAGTTTCACACATACAGAATGGGAAGAGACTGTCTAGGAAGGAGTACGGCAGAAAGGGATCTAGGGGTTATAGTGGACCACAAGCTAAATATGAGTCAACAGTGTGATGCTGTTGCAAAAAAAGCAAACCTGATTCTGGGATGTATTAACAGGTGTGTTGTGAGCAAGACACGAGAAGTCATTCTTCCGCTCTACTCTGCTCTGGTTAGGCCTCAGCTGGAGTATTGTGTCCAGTTCTGGGCACCGCATTTTAAAAAAGATGTGGAGAAATTGGAAAGGGTCCAGAGAAGAGCAACAAGAATGATTAAAGGTCTTGAGAACATGACCTATGAAGGAAGGCTGAAAGAATTGGCTTTGTTTAGTTTGGAAAAGAGAAGACTGAGAGGAGACATGATAGCAGTTTTCAGGTATTTAAAAGGGTGTCATAAGGAGGAGGGAGAAAACTTGTTCACCTTAGCCTCTAAGGATAGAACCAGAAGCAATGGGTTTAAAGTGCAGCAAGGGAGGTCTAGGTTGGACATTAGGAAAAAGTTCCTAACTGTCAGGGTGGTTAAACACTGGAATAAATTGCCGAGGGAGGTTGTGGAATCTCCATCTCTTGAGATATTTAAGAGTAGGTTAGATAAATGTCTATCAGGGATGGTCTAGATGGTATTTGGTCCTGCCAGGCGGGCAGGGGACTGGACTCGATGACCTCTCGAGGTCCCTTCCAGTCCGATAATCTATGAATGTATGAAAAAAACACTGTTCTCCACCCCCACCCAGGTTGGCCAGGAGGCGGCTCTAGCAGGTGGGGCAGGAGGGATTCTGGCAGCAGTGAAGTGGGTTGCGGGGAAGTTGAGATCTTGACCCAAGTCATCCCAGACACTAATGCTAAGCCACAGGATGGCAGCATCTAGTGTCAGTGGAGTCCAAACACTATTTCAACCCCACAGTTTTCGAGGAACAGGAGAAAGGACAAAAGAAGTAAGAGATGAAGAGAAAGGAAGGAGGGATGGAGGAAAAGGTAAAACAAAAAGGACAAACCCTAATGTCCCCAGTGATTCTACGGCACAAAATCCAAGGGATGGAATAAAATTCTGCCATCTTAAACTACTGTTTTCCATGCCTAGAATTCAGCTGGCACCACGTGGATCAGACTGAGCAGCTGCCAAAACCTCTTGGAGGCTCTTACCTTCTAAACAGGGACGTCTGTTTTCTAGTAAAATCAGTAAAAGGAAAGGAGAAAACTCGAAAGAGGCTCCTGCACGCACTCACGTACGTGAACCCTAATACTCTCTCAGTCCTCAAAGAAAGACCCCGAGAAGGAGACTTGCTGAAGCAAAGCCACAGGGGTCTCTGAGGTTTCCCTGGCCCTGTGCTCCCGTCCTGCCAGGCTGATGTCAGCATCTCTCTCTGAGGTCACCACCTCCCTAACACATTTGACCAATAAGCTGACATCCTGCAAAAGGCCTTTGTGATGTCACTGCCACACCCAACCAAACCCTCAAGTGCTAATGTCCTGCTGCTGGCCTGACACTTTGAAGGTTTGAGGTTGTCATAACTATAAAGGGAAGGGTAACAGCTGTCCTGTGTACAGTACTATAAAATCCTCCTGGCCAGAGACTCCAAAATCCTTTTCCCTCTAAAGGGTTAAGAAGCTCAGGTAACCTGGCTGGCATCTGACCTAAAGGACCAATAAGGGGACAAGATACTTTCAAATCTTGGGGAGGGGAAGGCTTTTGTTTGTGTTCTTTGTTTGTGTGGGTGTTCGCCCTCGGGACTGAGAGGGACCAGACATCAATCCAGGTTCTCCACATCTTTCTAAACAAGTCTCTCCTATTTCAAACAAGGCGTGTTAGTTTTCCTTTGTTTTCTCAACTTGTAAATGTACCTTTTACTAGAGTGTTTATCTTTGTTTGCTGTACTTTGAACCTAAGACTAGAGGGGAGTCCTCTGAGCTCTTTAAGTTTGATTACCCTGTAAGGTTAATTTCCATACTGATTTTACAGAGATGATTTTTACCTTTTTCTTTAATTAAAAGCCTTATTTTTAAGAACCGGATTGATTTTTCCTTGTTTTAAGATCCAAGGAGTTTGGATCTTGATTCACCAGGAGTTGGTGGGAGGAAGGAGGGGAATGGTTAATTTCTCCTTCTTTTAGATCCAAGGGGGTTGGATCTGTATTCACCAGAAGTTGGTGGGAGGAAGGAGGGGGGATGGTTTATTTCTCCTTCTTTTAAGATCCAAGGGGTTCGGATCTGTATTCACCAGGGAATTGCTGAAAGGTTTCTCAAGGCTACCCAGGGGAGGAAATTAGCCTTGGGATGGTGGTTAAGCTTAGAAGTTTTCATGCAGGCCCCTACATTTGTACCCTAAACTTCAAAGTGGGGATACAGCCTTGACAAAGGTACTCTCTGTGGATCACCCCACTCAATGCGTATTCATTCTAGGAAGCAAGACGGCTAGACAGTAAAACATCACAGGCTGCTCCCAATACTACACTCAGTGTTTCCAAAATTTGTAGACTTTATGGCCACAAGAGACCTTTAGAGCATCTCATCTAAGCCCCTGCATATCATAGGCCTCCTGTATAGTACAATAGTTACTTTTTGGGCACACACATTCCAGAAAGGCATCTAGTCTTCATTCAATGACATCAAGAGATGGAGAATCCACCACTTTCCCTTTTAGTGAGTGCCAGGGGGCTCCATTTCCCCTTCCACTAGCTCGCCATTTACAGGGAGACAGAGCAGTACCTGCAGCAGGGAGCGGGAGTTGCTGAAGGCCTCAGAGGCGCAGCCCCTGCAGTGTCTCAGGCACATGGCGCAAGTGCCGGATGATGCGGAGCTGGTGCATCACTTTGGCCGTGACGTCCTCCTGCTGCAAGGGAACGAGAACCTGTCAGAGACTCAAATGCCCCGAGGAATCAGGGGGAATTAAGGGCACCTGGAACCAGCAGTATTTAAACTGACTACCTGCCCACCACTGAGGGATGAATTCACCTCCTGAACCCCAGAATGGAGTCTTCTTGTCCTTTCTAGTAACCTCCAGTGCCAACCCACCACCTTGTAGGGTGAGCTCCTGCTACCTCCCCCTCAGTACCCTTGACAGCTGTTCTACCTCCAAACCACAGCTCAAGTTATCAGAACCCTCTTCTCCACCCCAACCCAGGTTGCGCAGGGAGGCGGCCGTAGCAGGGGGGGCAGGAGGGATTCTGCCAGCAGTGAAGTGGGTTGCGGGGAAGTTGAGATCTTGCCTCAAGTTGTCCCAGACACTAATGCTAAGCCACAGGATGGCAGCATCTAGTGTCAGTGGAGTCCAAGCACTATTTGAACCCGACAGTTTTGGATCAACTTCCCACAAGGGGAGGTGAAAAGCACCCCCAGCAACACACACACCACTCCTGGAGGTGGGAGGGGAACAAGAGAAAGGACAAAAGAAGTAAGAGATGAAGAGAAAGGAAGGAGGGATGGAGGAAAAGGTAAAACGAAAAGGACAAACCCTAGTGTCCCCAGTGATTCCACGGGACAAAATTCCAGGGAGGGAAGAAAATTCTGCCACCTTAAACTACTGTTTTCCATGCCGAGAATTCAGCTGGCACCAGATGGATCAGACTGAGCAGGTTCCAAAACCTCTTGGAGGCTCTTACCTTCTAATTTTCAAGTAAAATCAGTAAAAGGAAAGGAGAAAACTCGAAAGAGGCTCCTGCTCGCACTCACATACGTCAACCCTAACACTCTCTCAGTCCTCAAAAAGAAACCTCGAGAAGGAGACTTGCTGAAGCAAAGCCACAGGGGTCTCTGAGGTTTCCCTGGTCGTAAGCCCCTGTCCTCCCTGGCAAAAGACCACCTTGGCTTAACCATGAGATCTTGCATGATCTAAAAAATAAAAAGGAGTCATATAAAAAATGGAAACTGGGACAGATTACAAAGGATGAATATAGGCAAACAACACAGGAATGCAGGGGCAAGATTAGAAAGGCAAAGGCACAAAATGAGCTCAAACTAGCTACGGGAATAAAGGGAAACAAGAAGACTTTTTATCAATACATTAGAAGCAAGAGGAAGACCAAAGACAGGGTAGGCCCACTGCTTAGTGAAGAGGGAGAAACAGTAACAGGAAACTTGGAAATGGCGGAGATGCTTAATGACTTCTTTCTTTCGGTCTTCACCGAGAAGTCTGAAGCAATGCCTAACATAGTGAATGCTAATGGGAAGGGGGTAGGTTTAGCTCGCCATTTACAGGGAGACAGAGCAGTACCTGCAGCAGGGAGCGGGAGTTGCTGAAGGCCTCAGAGGCGCAGCCCCTGCAGTGTCTCAGGCACATGGCGCAAGTGCCGGATGATGCGGAGCTGGTGCATCACTTTGGCCGTGACGTCCTCCTGCTGCAAGGGAACGAGAACCTGTCAGAGACTCAAATGCCCCGAGGAATCAGGGGGAATTAAGGGCACCTGGAACCAGCAGTATTTAAACTGACTACCTGCCCACCACTGAGGGATGAATTCACCTCCTGAACCCCAGAATGGAGTCTTCTTGTCCTTTCTAGTAACCTCCAGTGCCAACCCACCACCTTGTAGGGTGAGCTCCTGCTACCTCCCCCTCAGTACCCTTGACAGCTGTTCTACCTCCAAACCACAGCTCAAGTTATCAGAACCCTCTTCTCCACCCCAACCCAGGTTGCGCAGGGAGGCGGCCGTAGCAGGGGGGGCAGGAGGGATTCTGCCAGCAGTGAAGTGGGTTGCGGGGAAGTTGAGATCTTGCCTCAAGTTGTCCCAGACACTAATGCTAAGCCACAGGATGGCAGCATCTAGTGTCAGTGGAGTCCAAGCACTATTTGAACCCGACAGTTTTGGATCAACTTCCCACAAGGGGAGGTGAAAAGCACCCCCAGCAACACACACACCACTCCTGGAGGTGGGAGGGGAACAAGAGAAAGGACAAAAGAAGTAAGAGATGAAGAGAAAGGAAGGAGGGATGGAGGAAAAGGTAAAACGAAAAGGACAAACCCTAGTGTCCCCAGTGATTCCACGGGACAAAATTCCAGGGAGGGAAGAAAATTCTGCCACCTTAAACTACTGTTTTCCATGCCGAGAATTCAGCTGGCACCAGATGGATCAGACTGAGCAGGTTCCAAAACCTCTTGGAGGCTCTTACCTTCTAATTTTCAAGTAAAATCAGTAAAAGGAAAGGAGAAAACTCGAAAGAGGCTCCTGCTCGCACTCACATACGTCAACCCTAACACTCTCTCAGTCCTCAAAAAGAAACCTCGAGAAGGAGACTTGCTGAAGCAAAGCCACAGGGGTCTCTGAGGTTTCCCTGGTCGTAAGCCCCTGTCCTCCCTGGCTGAAGACAGCATCTCTCTCTGAGGTCACCACCTCCCTAACACCTTTGACCAGTACGCTGAGGTCCTTGAAAAAGCCTTTGTGATATCACTGCCACACCCAACCAAACCCTAAAGTGCTCATGTCCTGCTGCTGGCCTGACACTTTGAAGGTTTGAGCTACGCTCTGTGGATCACACCACAAAATTCGTCTTCATTCTAGGAAGCAAGCTAGCTAGACAGTAAAACATCAGAGGCTGCTCCCAATACTACACTCAGTGTTTCCAAAAGTAGGAGACTTTATGGCCACAAGAGACCTTTACAGCATCTCATCTAACCCCCTCCATATCATAGGCTTCCAGTATAGTACAATAGTTACTTTTTGGGCACACACATTCCAGAAAGGCATCTAGTCTTCAATCAATGACATCAAGAGTTGGAGAATCCACCACTTTCCCTTTTAGTGAGTGCCAGGGGGCTCCATTTCCCCTTCCACTAGCTCCCCATTTACAGTGAGCCAGAGCAGTACCTGCAGCAGGGAGAGGGAGTTGCTAAGGCCTCAGAGGAACAGCCCCTGCAGTGTCTCAGGCACATGGCGTAAGTGCCGGATGATGCGGAGCTGGTGCATCCCTTTGGCCGTGACGTCCTCCTCCTGCAAGGGAACGAGAACTTGTCAGAGACTCAAATGCCCCGAGGAATCAGGGGCAATTAAGGACACCTGGAACCAGCAGTATTTACACCCAGCACCTGCCCACCACTGAGGGATGAATTCACCTCCTGAACCCCAGAATGGAGTCGTCTTCTCCTTTCTAGGAATCTCCAGTGCCAACCCCCGTCCTTGTAGGGTGAGCTCCTGCTACCTCCCCCTCAGTGCCCTTGACAGCTGTTCCACCTCCAAACCACAGCTCAAGTTATCAGAACCCTCTTCTCCACCCCCACCCAGGTTGGGCAGGGAGGCGGCTCTAGCAGGGGGGGCAGGTGGGATTCTGGCAGCAGTGAAGTGGGTTGCGGGGAGGTTGAGATCTTGCCCCAAGTCATCCCAGACACTAATGCTAAACCACACGATGGCAGCATCTAGTGTCAGTGGAGTCCAAGCACTATTTCAACCATACAGTTTTGGATCAACTCCCAACAAGGGGAGGTGAAGAGCACCCCCAGCAACACACACACACACACACACACACACATATACCACTCCTGGTGGTGGGAGGGGAACAAGAGAAAGGACAAAAGAAGTAAGAGATGAAGAGAAAGGAAGGAGGGATGGAGGAAAAGGTAAAACGAAAAGGACAAACCCTAATGTCCCCAGTGATTCTACCAGACAAAATTACAGGGAGGGATTAAAATTCTGCCACCTTGAACTAGTGTTTTCCATGCCTAGAATTCAGCTGGCACCAGATGGATCAGACTGAGCAGGTTCCAAAACCTCTTGGAGGCTCTTACTTTCTAAACAGGGATGTCTGTTTTCTAGTAAAATCAGTAAAAGGAAAGGAGACAACTCGAAAGAGGCTCCTGCTCTCACTTAAATACGTGAATCCTAATACTCTCTCAGTCCTCAAGAGAAACCTCGAGAAGGAGACTTGCTGAAGCAAAGCCAAAGGGGTCTCTGAGGTTTCCCTGGTCCTGCGCTCCTGTCCTGCCTGGCTGATGTCAGCATCTCTCTCTCAGGTAACCACCTCCCTAACACCTTTGACCCATAGGCTGAGGTCCAGGATAAGGCCTTTGTGATATCACTGCCACACCCAACCAAACCCTAAAGTGCTAATGTCCTGCTACTGGCCTGACACTTTGAAGGTTTGAGCTACTCTCTGTGGATCACCCCACTCAATGCCTGTTCATTCTAGGAAGCAAGTGGGCTAGACAGTAAAACATCAGAGGCTGCTCCCAATGCTACACTCAGTGTTTCCAAAATTAGGTGACTTTATGGTCACAAGAGACCTTTAGAGCATCTAATCTAAGCCCCTGCATATCATAGGCTTCCTGTATAGTACAATAGTTACTCTTTGGGCACACACATTCCAGAAAGGCATCTAGTCTTCCTTCAATGACATCAAGAGATGGAGAATCCACCACTTTCCCTTTTAGTGAGTGCCAGGGGGCTCCATTTCCCCTTCCACTAGCACCCCATTTACAGTGAGCCAGAGCAGTACCTGCAGCAGGGAGTGGGAGTTGCTGATGTCCACAGAGGCACAGCCCTTGCAGTGTCAACTTCCCACAAGGGGAGGTGAAGAGCACCCCCAGCAACACACAAACACACACACCACTCCTGGTGGTGGGAGGGGAACAAGAGAAAGCAAGGAGGGATGGAGGAAAAGGTAAAACGAAAAGGACAAACCCTAATGTCCCCAGTGATTCTACGGCACAAAATCCCAGGTGGGCTGTATAATTCTGCCACCTTGAACTAGTGTTTTCCATGCCTAGAATTCAGCTGGCACCAGATGGATCAGACTGCAGACTGAGCAGGTTAAAAACCTCTCCAAGGTTCTTACCTTCTCAACAGGCACGTCTGTTTACTAGTAAAATCAATAAAAGGAGAAACTCGAAAGAGGTTCCTCCTCGCACTCACATACTTGAACCCTAATACTCTCTGAGTCGTAAAAAGGGAGACCTCGAGAAGGACACTTGCTAAAGCAAAGGCAAAGGGGTCTCTGAGGTTTCCCTGGCCCTGCGCTCCTGTCCTGCCTGGCTGATGTCAGCATCTCTCTCTCAGGTAACCACCTCCCTAACACCTTTGACCCATAGGCTGAGGTCCAGGATAAGGCCTTTGTGATATCACTGCCACACCCAACCAAACCCTAAAGTGCTAATGTCCTGCTACTGGCCTGACACTTTGAAGGTTTGAGCTACTATCTGTGGATCACCCCACTCAATGCCTGTTCATTCTAGGAAGCAAGCCGGCTAGACGGTAAAACATCAGAGGCTGCTCCCAATGCTACACTCAGTGTTTCCAAAATTAGGGGACTTTATGGCCAGAAGAGACCTTTAGAGCATCTCATCTAACCCCTTGCATACCATAGGCTTGCTGTATAGTACAATAGTTACTTTTTGGGCACACACATTGCAGAAAGGCATCTAGTCTTCCTTCAATGACATCAAGAGATGGAGAATCCACCACTTTCCCTTTTAGTGAGGGCCAGGGGGCTCCATTTCCCCTTCCACTAGCTCCCCATTTACAGTGAGCCAGAGCAGTACCTGCAGCAGGGAGCGGGAGTTGCTGATGGCCTCAGAGGCACAGCCCCTGCAGTGTCTCAGGAATCTGGCGCAAGTGCCGGATGATGCGGAGCTGGTGCATCACTTTTGGCCGTGACGTCCTCCTGCTGCAAGGGAACGAGAACCTGTCAGAGACTCAAACGCCCCGAGGAATCAGCGGGAATTAAGGGCACCTGGAACCAGCACTACTTCCACCCATCACCTGCCCACCACTGAGGGATAAATTCACCTCCTGAACCCCAGAATGGAGTCTTCTTGTCCTTTCTAGTAACCTCCAGTGCCAACCCCCCTCCTTGAAGGATGAGCTCCTGCTATCTCCCCCTCAGTGCCCTTGACAGCTGTTCCACCTCCAAACCACAGCTCAAGTTATTAGTACCTTTGGACACAGACTGGCTAACCTAGTGAGGAGGGCTTTCAACTAGGTTCGACGGGGACAGGTGAGCAAAGCCCACAGGTAAGTGGGGAACATGGAGACCGGGGAGATGGGTCAAAAACGAGAGGGAGTGTGGGCTATATTGTCAGAGGGAAAGGAGGGTCAGGACAAAACTGGGAGGAAAGATCAAACCAGTATCTTAGATGTCTATATACAAATGCGAGAAGTATGGGGAATAAGCAGGAAGAACTGCAAGTGCTAATAAATAAATACAACTATGACATTGTTGGCATCACTGAAACTTGGTGGTATAATACACATGATTGGAATGCTGGTGTGGATGGGTACAGCTTGCTCAGGAAGGATAGACAGGGGAAAAAGGGAGGAGGTGTTGCCTTGTATATTAGAAATGTACACACTTGGACTGAGGTATTGATGGACATAGGAGACGGAAGTGTTGAGAGTCTCTGGGTTAGGCTAAAAGGGGTAAAAAACAAGGGAGATGTCATGCTAGGAGTCTACTACAGGCCACCTAACCAGGTGGAAGAGGTGGATGAGGCTTTTTTTAAGCAACTAACAAAATCATCCAAAGCCCAAGATTTGGTGGTGATGGGGGACTTCAACTATCCGGCTATATGTTGGGAAAATAACACAGCGGGGCACAGACTATCCAACAAATTCCTGGACTGCATTGGAGACAACTTTTTATTTCAGAAGGTTGAAAAAGCTACTGGGGGGAAGCTGTTCTAGACTTGATTTTAACAAATAGGGAGGAACTCGTTGAGAATTTGAAAGTAGAAGGCAGCCTGGGTGAAAGTGATCATGAAATCATAGAGTTTGCAATTCTAAGGAAGGGTAGAAGGGAGAACAGCAAAATAGAGACAATGGATTTCAGGAAGGCAGATTTTGGTAAGCCCAGAGAGCTGATAGGTAAGGTCCCATGGGAATCAAGACTGAGGGGAAAAACAACTGAGGAGAGTTGGCAGTTTTTCAAAGGGACACTATTAAGGGCCCAAAAGCAAGCTATTCCGCTGGTTAGGAAAGATAGAAAATGTGGCAAAAGACCACCTTGGCTTAACCATGAGATCTTGCATGATCTAAAAAATAAAAAGGAGTCATATAAAAAATGGAAACTGGGACAGATTACAAAGGATGAATATAGGCAAACAACACAGGAATGCAGGGGCAAGATTAGAAAGGCAAAGGCACAAAATGAGCTCAAACTAGCTACGGGAATAAAGGGAAACAAAAAGACTTTTTATCAATACATTAGAAGCAAGAGGAAGACCAAAGACAGGGTAGGCCCACTGCTTAGTGAAGAGGGAGAAACAGTAACAGGAAACTTGGAAATGGCGGAGATGCTTAATGACTTCTTTGTTTCGGTCTTCACCGAGAAGTCTGAAGGAATGCCTAACATAGTGAATGCTAATGGGAAGGGGGTAGGTTTAGCAGATAAAATAAAAAAAGAACAAGTTAAAAATCACTTCGAAAAGTTAGATGCCTGCAAGTCACCCGGGCCTGATGAAATGCATCCTAGAATACTCAAGGAGCTAATAGAGGAGGTATCTGAGCCTCTAGCTATTATCTTTGGAAAATCATGGGAGACGGGAGAGATTCCAGAAGACTGGAAAAGGGCAAATATAGTGCCATCTATAAAAAGGGAAATAAAAACAACCCAGGAAACTACAGACCCCAGTGAGTTTAACTTCTGTGCCAGGGAAGATAATGGAGCAAGTAATTAAGGAAATCATCTGCAAACACTTGGAAGGTGGTAAGGTGATAGGGAACAGCCAGCATGGATTTGTGAAGAACAAATCATGTCAAACCAATCTGATAGCTTTCTTTGATAGGATAACGAGCCTTGTGGATAAGGGTGAGGCTGTGGATGTGGTATACCTAGACCTTAGTAAGGCATTTGTTACGGTCTCGCATGATATTCTTATTGATAAACTAGGCAAATACAATTTAGATGGGGCTACTATAAGGTGGGTGCATAACTGGCTGGATAACCGTACTCAGAGAGTTGTTATTAATAGTTCCCAATCCTGCTGGAAAGCCATAACGAGTGGGGTATCGCAGGGGTCTGTTTTGGGACCGGCGCTGTTCAATATCTTCATCAACGACTTAGATATTGGCATAGAAAGTACGCTTATTAACTTTGCGGATGATACCAAACTGGGAGGGATTGCAACTGCTTTGGAGGACAGGGTCATAATTCAAAATGATCTGGACAAATTGGAGAAATGGTCTGAGTTAAACAGGATGAAGTTTAACAAAGACAAATGCAAAGTGCTCCACTTAGGAAGGAACAATCAGTTTCACACATACAGAATGGGAAGAGACTGTCTAGGAAGGAGTACGGCAGAAAGGGATCTAGGGGTTATAGTGGACCACAAGCTAAATATGAGTCAACAGTGTGATGCTGTTGCAAAAAAAGCAAACCTGATTCTGGGATGTATTAACAGGTGTGTTGTGAGCAAGACACGAGAAGTCATTCTTCCGCTCTACTCTGCTCTGGTTAGGCCTCAGCTGGAGTATTGTGTCCAGTTCTGGGCACCGCATTTTAAAAAAGATGTGGAGAAATTGGAAAGGGTCCAGAGAAGAGCAACAAGAATGATTAAAGGTCTTGAGAACATGACCTATGAAGGAAGGCTGAAAGAATTGGCTTTGTTTAGTTTGGAAAAGAGAAGACTGAGAGGAGACATGATAGCAGTTTTCAGGTATTTAAAAGGGTGTCATAAGGAGGAGGGAGAAAACTTGTTCACCTTAGCCTCTAAGGATAGAACCAGAAGCAATGGGTTTAAAGTGCAGCAAGGGAGGTCTAGGTTGGACATTAGGAAAAAGTTCCTAACTGTCAGGGTGGTTAAACACTGGAATAAATTGCCGAGGGAGGTTGTGGAATCTCCATCTCTTGAGATATTTAAGAGTAGGTTAGATAAATGTCTATCAGGGATGGTCTAGATGGTATTTGGTCCTGCCATGCGGGCAGGGGACTGGACTCGACGACCTCTCGAGGTCCCTTCCAGTCCGATTATCTATGAATGTATGAAAAAAACACAGTTCTCCACCCCCACCCAGGTTGGCCAGGGAGGCGGCTCTAGCAGGGGGGGCAGGAGGGATTCTGGCAGCAGTGAAGTGGGTTGCAGGGAAGTTGAGATCTTGCCCCAAGTCATCCCAGACACTAATGCTAAGCCACAGGATGGCAGCATCTAGTGTCAGTGGAGTCCAAACACTATTTCAACCCCACAGTTTTCGAGGAACAGGAGAAAGGACAAAAGAAGTAAGAGATGAAGAGAAAGGAAGGAGGGATGGTGGAAAAGGTAAAACAAAAAGGACAAACCCTAATGTCCCCAGTGATTCTACGGCACAAAATCCAAGGGATGGAATAAAATTCTGCCATCTTAAACTACTGTTTTCCATGCCTAGAATTCAGCTGGCACCACGTGGATCAGACTGAGCAGCTGCCAAAACCTCTTGGAGGCTCTTACCTTCTAAACAGGGACGTCTGTTTTCTAGTAAAATCAGTAAAAGGAAAGGAGAAAACTCGAAAGAGGCTCCTGCACGCACTCACGTACGTGAACCCTAATACTCTCTCAGTCCTCAAAGAAAGACCCCGAGAAGGAGACTTGCTGAAGCAAAGCCACAGGGTCTCTGAGGTTTCCCTGGCCCTGTGCTCCTGTCCTGCCAGGCTGATGTCAGCATCTCTCTCTGAGCTCACCACCTCCCTAACACATTTGACCAATAAGCTGACATCCTGCAAAAGGCCTTTGTGATGTCACTGCCACACCCAACCAAACCCTCAAGTGCTAATGTCCTGCTGCTGGCCTGACACTTTGAAGGTTTGAGGTTGTCATAACTATAAAGGGAAGGGTAACAGCTGTCCTGTGTACAGTACTATAAAATCCTCCTGGCCAGAGACTCCAAAATCCTTTTCCCTCTAAAGGGTTAAGAAGCTCAGGTAACCTGGCTGGCATCTGACCTAAAGGACCAATAAGGGGACAAGATACTTTCAAATCTTGGGGAGGGGAAGGCTTTTGTTTGTGTTCTTTGTTTGTGTGGGTGTTCGCCCTCGGGACTGAGAGGGACCAGACATCAATCCAGGTTCTCCACATCTTTCTAAACAAGTCTCTCCTATTTCAAACAAGGCGTGTTAGTTTTCCTTTGTTTTCTCAACTTGTAAATGTACCTTTTACTAGAGTGTTTATCTTTGTTTGCTGTACTTTGAACCTAAGACTAGAGGGGAGTCCTCTGAGCTCTTTAAGTTTGATTACCCTGTAAGGTTAATTTCCATACTGATTTTACAGAGATGATTTTTACCTTTTTCTTTAATTAAAAGCCTTATTTTTAAGAACCTGATTGATTTTTCCTTGTTTTAAGATCCAAGGAGTTTGGATCTTGATTCACCAGGAGTTGGTGGCAGGAAGGAGGGGAATGGTTAATTTCTCCTTCTTTTAGATCCAAGGGGGTTGGATCTGTATTCACCAGAAGTTGGTGGGAGGAAGGAGGGGGGATGGTTTATTTCTCCTTGTTTTAAGATCCAAGGGGTTTGGATCTGTATTCACCAGGGAATTGGTGAAAGGTTTCTCAAGGCTACCCAGGGGAGGAAATTAGCCTTGGGATGGTGGTTAAGCTTAGAAGTTTTCATGCAGGCCCCTACATTTGTACCCTAAACTTCAAAGTGGGGATACAGCCTTGACACAGGTACTCTCTGTGGATCACCCCACTCAATGCGTCTTCATTCTAGGAAGCAAGCCGGCTAGACAGTAAAACATCACAGGCTGCTCCCAATACTACACTCAGTGTTTCCAAAATTTGTAGACTTTATGGCCACAAGAGACCTTTAGAGCATCTCATCTAAGCCCCTGCATATCATAGGCCTCCTGTATAGTACAATAGTTACTTTTTGGGCACACACATTCCAGAAAGGCATCTAGTCTTCATTCAATGACATCAAGAGATGGAGAATCCACCACTTTCCCTTTTAGTGAGTGCCAGGGGGCTCCATTTCCCCTTCCACTAGCTCGCCATTTACAGGGAGACAGAGCAGTACCTGCAGCAGGGAGCGGGAGTTGCTGAAGGCCTCAGAGGCGCAGCCCCTGCAGTGTCTCAGGCACATGGCGCAAGTGCCGGATGATGCGGAGCTGGTGCATCACTTTGGCCGTGACGTCCTCCTGCTGCAAGGGAACGAGAACCTGTCAGAGACTCAAACGCCCCGAGGAATCAGGGGGAATTAAGGGCACCTGGAACCAGCAGTATTTAAACTGACTACCTGCCCACCACTGAGGGATGAATTCACCTCCTGAACCCCAGAATGGAGTCTTCTTGTCCTTTCTAGTAACCTCCAGTGCCAACCCACCACCTTGTAGGGTGAGCTCCTGCTACCTCCCCCTCAGTACCCTTGACAGCTGTTCTACCTCCAAACCACAGCTCAAGTTATCAGAACCCTCTTCTCCACCCCAACCCAGGTTGCGCAGGGAGGCGGCCGTAGCAGGGGGGGCAGGAGGGATTCTGCCAGCAGTGAAGTGGGTTGCGGGGAAGTTGAGATCTTGCCCCAAGTTGTCCCAGACACTAATGCTAAGCCACAGGATGGCAGCATCTAGTGTCAGTGGAGTCCAAGCACTATTTGAACCCGACAGTTTTGGATCAACTTCCCACAAGGGGAGGTGAAGAGCACCCCCAGCAACACACACACCACTCCTGGAGGTGGGAGGGGAACAAGAGAAAGGACAAAAGAAGTAAGAGATGAAGAGAAAGGAAGGAGGGATGGAGGAAAAGGTAAAACGAAAAGGACAAACCCTAGTGTCCCCAGTGATTCCACGGGACAAAATTCCAGGGAGGGAAGAAAATTCTGCCACCTTAAACTACTGTTTTCCATGCCGAGAATTCAGCTGGCACCAGATGGATCAGACTGAGCAGATTCCAAAACCTCTTGGAGGCTCTTACCTTCTAATTTTCAAGTAAAATCAGTAAAAGGAAAGGAGAAAACTCGAAAGAGGCTCCTGCTCGCACTCACATACGTCAACCCTAACACTCTCTCAGTCCTCAAAAAGAAACCTCGAGAAGGAGACTTGCTGAAGCAAAGCCACAGGGGTCTCTGAGGTTTCCCTGGTCGTAAGCCCCTGTCCTCCCTGGCTGAAGACAGCATCTCTCTCTGAGGTCACCACCTCCCTAACACCTTTGACCAGTACGCTGAGGTCCTTGAAAAAGCCTTTGTGATATCACTGCCACACTCAACCAAACCCTAAAGTGCTCATGTCCTGCTGCTGGCCTGACACTTTGAAGGTTTGAGCTACGCTCTGTGGATCACACCACAAAATTCGTCTTCATTCTAGGAAGCAAGCTAGCTAGACAGTAAAACATCAGAGGCTGCTCCCAATACTACACTCAGTGTTTCCAAAAGTAGGAGACTTTCTGGCCAGAAGAGACCTTTACAGCATCTCATCTAACCCCCTCCATATCATAGGCTTCCAGTATAGTACAATAGTTACTTTTTGGGCACACACATTCCAGAAAGGCATCTAGTCTTCAATCAATGACATCAAGAGTTGGAGAATCCACCACTTTCCCTTTTAGTATGTGCCAGGGGGCTCCATTTCCCCTTCCACTAGCTCGCCATTTACAGGGAGACAGAGCAGTACCTGCAGCAGAGAGCGGGAGTTGCTGAAGGCCTCAGAGGCGCAGCCCCTGCAGTGTCTCAGGCACATGGCGTAAGTGCCGGATGATGCGGAGCTGGTGCATCCCTTTGGCCGTGACGTCCTCCTCCTGCAAGGGAACGAGAACCTGTCAGAGACTCAAATGCCCCGAGGAATCAGGGGCAATTAAGGACACCTGGAACCAGCAGTATTTACACCCAGCACCTGCCCACCACTGAGGGATGAATTCACCTCCTGAACCCCAGAATGGAGTCGTCTTCTCCTTTCTAGGAATCTCCAGTGCCAACCCCCGTCCTTGTAGGGTGAGCTCCTGCTACCTCCCCCTCAGTGCCCTTGACAGCTGTTCCACCTCCAAACCACAGCTCAAGTTATCAGAACCCTCTTCTCCACCCCCACCCAGGTTGGGCAGGGAGGCGGCTCTAGCAGGGGGGGCAGGTGGGATTCTGGCAGCAGTGAAGTGGGTTGCGGGGAGGTTGAGATCTTGCCCCAAGTCATCCCAGACACTAATGCTAAACCACACGATGGCAGCATCTAGTGTCAGTGGAGTCCAAGCACTATTTCAACCATACAGTTTTGGATCAACTCCCAACAAGGGGAGGTGAAGAGCACCCCCAGCAACACACACACACACACACACACACACATATACCACTCCTGGTGGTGGGAGGGGAACAAGAGAAAGGACAAAAGAAGTAAGAGATGAAGAGAAAGGAAGGAGGGATGGAGGAAAAGGTAAAACGAAAAGGACAAACCCTAATGTCCCCAGTGATTCTACCAGACAAAATTACAGGGAGGGATTAAAATTCTGCCACCTTGAACTAGTGTTTTCCATGCCTAGAATTCAGCTGGCACCAGATGGATCAGACTGAGCAGGTTCCAAAACCTCTTGGAGGCTCTTACTTTCTAAACAGGGATGTCTGTTTTCTAGTAAAATCAGTAAAAGGAAAGGAGACAACTCGAAAGAGGCTCCTGCTCTCACTTAAATACGTGAATCCTAATACTCTCTCAGTCCTCAAGAGAAACCTCGAGAAGGAGACTTGCTGAAGCAAAGCCACAGGGGTCTCTGAGGTTTCCCTGGCCATGCGCCCCTGTCCTGCCTCGCTGATGGCAGCATCTCTCTCTGAGGTTACCACCTCCCTAACACCTTTGACCAATATGCTGAGGTCCTGCAAAAGACCTTTGTGATATCACTGCCACCAATCAAACCCTTAAGTGCTAGTGTCCTGCTGCTGGCCTGACACTATGAAGGTTTGAGCTACTCTCTGTGGATCACCCCACTCAATGCGTCTTCATTCTAGGAAGCAAGTGGGCTAGACAGTAAAACATCAGAGGCTGCTCCCAATGCTACACTCAGTGTTTCCAAAATTAGTAGACTTTATGGCCACAAGAGACCTTTAGAGCATCTAATCTAAGCCCCTGCATATCATAGGCTTCCTGTATAGTACAATAGTTACTCTTTGGGCACACACATTCCAGAAAGGCATCTAGTCTTCATTCAATGACATCAAGAGATGGAGAATCCACCACTTTCCCTTTTAGTGAGTGCCAGGGGGTTCCATTTTTCCTTCCACTAGCACCCCATTTACAGTGAGCCAGAGCAGTACCTGCAGCAGGGAGAGGGAGCTGCTTATGTCCACAGAGGCACAGCCCTTGCAGTGTCAACTTCCCACAAGGGGAGGTGAAGAGCACCCCCAGCAACACACACAAACACACACACCACTCCTGGTGGTGGGAGGGGAACAAGAGAAAGCAAGGAGGGATGGAGGAAAAGGTAAAATGAAAAGGACAAACCCTAATGTCCCCAGTGATTCTACGGCACAAAATCCCAGGTGGGCTATAAAATTCTGCCACCTTGAACTAGTGTTTTCCATGCCTAGAATTCAGCTGGCAACAGATGGATCAGACTGCAGACTGAGCAGGTTAAAAACCTCTCCAAGGTTCTTACCTTCTCAACAGGCACGTCTGTTTTCTAGTAAAATCAATAAAAGGAGAAACTCGAAAGAGGTTCCTCCTCGCACTCACATACTTGAACCCTAATACTCTCTGAGTCCTAAAAAGGGAGACCTCGAGAAGGAGACTTGCTAAAGCAAAGCCAAAGGGGTCTCTGAGGTTTCCCTGGTCCTGCGCTCCTGTCCTGCCTGGCTGATGTCAGCATCTCTCTCTCAGGTAACCACCTCCCTAACACCTTTGACCCATAGGCTGAGGTCCAGGATAAGGCCTTTGTGATATCACTGCCACACCCAACCAAACCCTAAAGTGCTAATGTCCTGCTACTGGCCTGACACATTGAAGGTTTGAGCTACTCTCTGTGGATCACCCCACTCAATGCCTGTTCATTCTAGGAAGCAAGTGGGCTAGACAGTAAAACATCAGAGGCTGCTCCCAATGCTACACTCAGTGTTTCCAAAATTAGGTGACTTTATGGTCACAAGAGACCTTTAGAGCATCTAATCTAAGCCCCTGCATATCATAGGCTTCCTGTATAGTACAATAGTTACTCTTTGGGCACACACATTCCAGAAAGGCATCTAGTCTTCCTTCAATGACATCAAGAGATGGAGAATCCACCACTTTCCCTTTTAGTGAGGGCCAGGGGGTTCCATTTCCCCTTCCACTAGCACCCCATTTACAGTGAGCCAGAGCAGTACCTGCAGCAGGGAGTGGGAGTTGCTGATGTCCACAGAGGCACAGCCCTTGCAGTGTCAACTTCCCACAAGGGGAGGTGAAGAGCACCCCCAGCAACACACAAACACACACACCACTCCTGGTGGTGGGAGGGGAACAAGAGAAAGCAAGGAGGGATGGAGGAAAAGGTAAAACGAAAAGGACAAACCCTAATGTCCCCAGTGATTCTACGGCACAAAATCCCAGGTGGGCTGTATAATTCTGCCACCTTGAACTAGTGTTTTCCATGCCTAGAATTCAGCTGGCACCAGATGGATCAGACTGCAGACTGAGCAGGTTAAAAACCTCTCCAAGGTTCTTACCTTCTCAACAGGCACGTCTGTTTTCTAGTAAAATCAATAAAAGGAGAAACTCGAAAGAGGTTCCTCCTCGCACTCACATACTTGAACCCTAATACTCTCTGAGTCGTAAAAAGGGAGACCTCGAGAAGGAGACTTGCTAAAGCAAAGCCAAAGGGGTCTCTGAGGTTTCCCTGGCCCTGCGCTCCTGTCCTGCCTGGCTGATGTCAGCATCTCTCTCTCAGGTAACCACCTCCCTAACACCTTTGACCCATAGGCTGAGGTCCAGGATAAGGCCTTTGTGATATCACTGCCACACCCAACCAAACCCTAAAGTGCTAATGTCCTGCTACTGGCCTGACACTTTGAAGGTTTGAGCTACTATCTGTGGATCACCCCACTCAATGCCTGTTCATTCTAGGAAGCAAGCCGGCTAGACGGTAAAACATCAGAGGCTGCTCCCAATGCTACACTCAGTGTTTCCAAAATTAGGGGACTTTATGGCCAGAAGAGACCTTTAGAGCATCTCATCTAACCCCTTGATACCATAGGCTTGCTGTATAGTACAATAGTTACTTTTTGGGCACACACATTGCAGAAAGGCATCTAGTCTTCCTTCAATGACATCAAGAGATGGAGAATCCACCACTTTCCCTTTTAGTGAGGGCCAGGGGGCTCCTTTTCCCCTTCCACTAGCTCCCCATTTACAGTGAGCCAGAGCAGTACCTGCAGCAGGGAGCGGGAGTTGCTGATGGCCTCAGAGGCACAGCCTCTGCAGTGTCTCAGGAATCTGGCGCAAGTGCCGGATGATGCGGAGCTGGTGCATCACTTTTGGCCGTGACGTCCTCCTGCTGCAAGGGAACGAGAACCTGTCAGAGACTCAAACGCCCCGAGGAATCAGCGGGAATTAAGGGCACCTGGAACCAGCACTACTTCCACCCATCACCTGCCCACCACTGAGGGATAAATTCACCTCCTGAACCCCAGAATGGAGTCTTCTTGTCCTTTCTAGTAACCTCCAGTGACAACCCCCCTCCTTGAAGGATGAGCTCCTGCTATCTCCCCCTCAGTGCCCTTGACAGCTGTTCCACCTCCAAACCACAGCTCAAGTTATTAGTACCTTTGGACACAGACTGGCTAACCTAGTGAGGAGGGCTTTAAACTAGGTTCGACGGGGACAGGTGAGCAAAGCCCACAGGTAAGTGGGGAACATGGAGACCGGGGAGATGGGTCAAAAACGAGAGGGAGTGTGGGCTATATTGTCAGAGGGAAAGGAGGGTCAGGACAAAACTGGGAGGAAAGATCAAACCAGTATCTTAGATGTCTATATACAAATGCGAGAAGTATGGGGAATAAGCAGGAAGAACTGGAAGTGCTAATAAATAAATACAACTATGACATTGTTGGCATCACTGAAACTTGGTGGTATAATACACATGATTGGAATGCTGGTGTGGATGGGTACAGCTTGCTCAGGAAGGATAGACAGGGGAAAAAGGGAGGAGGTGTTGCCTTGTATATTAAAAATGTACACACTTGGACTGAGGTATTGATGGACATAGGAGACGGAAGTGTTGAGAGTCTCTGGGTTAGGCTAAAAGGGGTAAAAAACAAGGGAGATGTCATGCTAGGAGTCTACTACAGGCCACCTAACCAGGTGGAAGAGGTGGATGAGGCTTTTTTTAAGCAACTAACAAAATCATCCAAAGCCCAAGATTTGGTGGTGATGGGGGACTTCAACTATCCGGCTATATGTTGGGAAAATAACACAGCGGGGCACAGACTATCCAACAAATTCCTGGACTGCATTGGAGACAACTTTTTATTTCAGAATGTTGAAAAAGATACTGGGGGGAAGCTGTTCTAGACTTGATTTTAACAAATAGGGAGGAACTCGTTGAGAATTTGAAAGTAGAAGGCAGCCTGGGTGAAAGTGATCATGAAATCATAGAGTTTGCAATTCTAAGGAAGGGTAGAAGGGAGAACAGCAAAATAGAGACAATGGATTTCAGGAAGGCAGATTTTGGTAAGCCCAGAGAGCTGATAGGTAAGGTCCCATGGGAATCAAGACTGAGGGGAAAAACAACTGAGGAGAGTTGGCAGTTTTTCAAAGGGACACTATTAAGGGCCCAAAAGCAAGCTATTCCGCTGGTTAGGAAAGATAGAAAATGTGGCAAAAGACCACCTTGGCTTAACCATGAGATCTTGCATGATCTAAAAAATAAAAAGGAGTCATATAAAAAATGGAAACTGGGACAGATTACAAAGGATGAATATAGGCAAACAACACAGGAATGCAGGGGCAAGATTAGAAAGGCAAAGGCACAAAATGAGCTCAAACTAGCTACGGGAATAAAGGGAAACAAAAAGACTTTTTATCAATACATTAGAAGCAAGAGGAAGACCAAAGACAGGGTAGGCCCACTGCTTAGTGAAGAGGGAGAAACAGTAACAGGAAACTTGGAAATGGCGGAGATGCTTAATGACTTCTTTGTTTCGGTCTTCACCGAGAAGTCTGAAGGAATGCCTAACCTAGTGAATGCTAATGGGAAGGGGGTAGGTTTAGCAGATAAAATAAAAAAAGAACAAGTTAAAAATCACTTCGAAAAGTTAGATGCCTGCAAGTCACCCGGGCCTGATGAAATGCATCCTAGAATACTCAAGGAGCTAATAGAGGAGGTATCTGAGCCTCTAGCTATTATCTTTGGAAAATCATGGGAGACGGGAGAGATTCCAGAAGACTGGAAAAGGGCAAATATAGTGCCCATCTATAAAAAGGGAAATAAAAACAACCCAGGAAACTACAGACCCCAGTGAGTTTAACTTCTGTGCCAGGGAAGATAATGGAGCAAGTAATTAAGGAAATCATCTGCAAACACTTGGAAGGTGGTAAGGTGATAGGGAACAGCCAGCATGGATTTGTGAAGAACAAATCATGTCAAACCAATCTGATAGCTTTCTTTGATAGGATAACGAGCCTTGTGGATAAGGGTGAGGCTGTGGATGTGGTATACCTAGACCTTAGTAAGGCATTTGTTACGGTCTCGCATGATATTCTTATTGATAAACTAGGCAAATACAATTTAGATGGGGCTACTATAAGGTGGGTGCATAACTGGCTGGATAACCGTACTCAGAGAGTTGTTATTAATAGTTCCCAATCCTGCTGGAAAGCCATAACGAGTGGGGTATCGCAGGGGTCTGTTTTGGGACCGGCGCTGTTCAATATCTTCATCAACGACTTAGATATTGGCATAGAAAGTACGCTTATTAACTTTGCGGATGATACCAAACTGGGAGGGATTGCAACTGCTTTGGAGGACAGGGTCATAATTCAAAATGATCTGGACAAATTGGAGAAATGGTCTGAGTTAAACAGGATGAAGTTTAACAAAGACAAATGCAAAGTGCTCCACTTAGGAAGGAACAATCAGTTTCACACATACAGAATGGGAAGAGACTGTCTAGGAAGGAGTACGGCAGAAAGGGATCTAGGGGTTATAGTGGACCACAAGCTAAATATGAGTCAACAGTGTGATGCTGTTGCAAAAAAAGCAAACCTGATTCTGGGATGTATTAACAGGTGTGTTGTGAGCAAGACACGAGAAGTCATTCTTCCGCTCTACTCTGCTCTGGTTAGGCCTCAGCTGGAGTATTGTGTCCAGTTCTGGGCACCGCATTTTAAAAAAGATGTGGAGAAATTGGAAAGGGTCCAGAGAAGAGCAACAAGAATGATTAAAGGTCTTGAGAACATGACCTATGAAGGAAGGCTGAAAGAATTGGCTTTGTTTAGTTTGGAAAAGAGAAGACTGAGAGGAGACATGATAGCAGTTTTCAGGTATTTAAAAGGGTGTCATAAGGAGGAGGGAGAAAACTTGTTCACCTTAGCCTCTAAGGATAGAACCAGAAGCAATGGGTTTAAAGTGCAGCAAGGGAGGTCTAGGTTGGACATTAGGAAAAAGTTCCTAACTGTCAGGGTGGTTAAACACTGGAATAAATTGCCGAGGGAGGTTGTGGAATCTCCATCTCTTGAGATATTTAAGAGTAGGTTAGCTAAATGTCTATCAGGGATGGTATTTGGTCTCATAGACTCATAGACTTTAAGGTCAGAAGGGACCATTATGATCATCTGGTCTGACCCCCTGCATGCTGCAGGCCACAAGACCCTTCCCTGGACTGTGCCGTTGAAGTCCCCAATCCTGTGTTTTAGTGACTTCAATCGGCAGGGACCCTCCTGCTAGTGATCCCTGCCCCATGCTGCGGAGGAAGGCGAAAAACCTCCAGAGGCTCAGCCAATCTACCCTGGAGGAAAATTCCTTCCCGAGCCAAAATATGGCGATCAGTAATACCCCGAGCATGTAGGCAAGAGTCTCTAGCCTGACCCTTGTTTGCCATTATGCTATTTACGTACCATTGCTTGGTTTTCATAGAATCATAGAATCATAGAATATCAGAGTTGGAAGGGACCTCAAGAGGTCATCTAGTCCAACCCCCTGCTCAAAGCAGGACCAATTCCCAGCTAAATCATCCCAGCCAGGGCTTTGTCAAGCCGGGCCTTAAAAACCTCCAAGGAAGGAGACTCCACCACCTCCCTAGGTAACGCATTCCAGTGTTTCACCACCCTCCTAGTGAAATAGTTTTTCCTGATATCCAACCTGGACCTCCCCCACCGCAACTTGAGACCATTGCTCCTTGTTCTGTCATCTGCTACCACTGAGAACAGTCTAGATCCATCCTCTTTGCAACCCCCTTTCAGGTAGTTGAAAGCAGCTATCAAATCCCCCCTCATTCTTCTCTTCTGGAGACTAAACAATCCCAGTTCTCTCAGCCTCTCCTCATAAGTCATGTGCTCCAGACCCCTAATCATTTTTGTTGCCCTCCGCTGGACTCTTTCCAATTTTTCCACATCCTTCTTGTAGTGTGGGGCCCAAAACTGGACACAGTATTCCAGATGAGGCCTCACCAATGTCGAATAAAGGGGAACGATCACGTTCCTCGATCTGCTGGCAATGCCCCTACTTATACAGCCCAAAATGCCGTTAGCCTTCTTGGCAACAAGAGCACACTGTTGACTCATATCCAGCTTCTCGTCCACTGTGACCCCTAGGTCCTTTTCAGCAGAACTGCTACCTAGCCATTCGGTCCCTAGTCTGTAGCAGTGCATGGGATTCTTCCGTCCTAAGTGCAGGACTCTGCACTTGTCCTTGTTGAACCTCATCAGTTTTTTTTCTGCCCAATCCTCTAATTTGTCTAGGTCCCTCTGTATCCGATCCCTACCCTCTAGTGTATCTACCACGCCTCCTAGTTTAGTGTCATCTGCAAACTTGCTGAGAGTGCAGTCCACACCATCCTCCAGATCATTAATAAAGATATTAAACAAAACCGGCCCCAGGACCGACCCTTGGGGCACTCCACTTGAAACCGGCTGCCAACTAGACATGGAGCCATTGATCACTACCCGTTGAGCCCGACGATCTAGCCAGCTTTCTATCCACCTTACAGTCCATTCATCCAGCCCATACTTCTTTAACTTGGTGGCAAGAATACTGTGGGAGACAGTATCAAAAGCTTTGCTAAAGTCAAGAAATAACACATCCACTGCTTTCCCCTCATCCACAGAGCCAGTTATCTCATCATAGAAGGCAATTAGGTTAGTCAGGCACGACTTCCCCTTCGTGAATCCATGCTGACTGTTCCTGATCACTTTCCTTTCCTCTAAATGTTTCATAATTGATTCCTTGAGGACCTGCTCCATAATTTTTCCAGGGACTGAGGTGAGGCTGACTGGCCTGTAGTTCCCCGGATCCTCCTTCCTCCCTTTTTTAAAGATGGGCACTATATTAGCCTTTCTCCAGTCATCTGGGACCTCCCCCGATCGCCATGAGTTTTCAAAAATAATGGCTAATGGCTCTGCAATCTCACCCGCCAACTCCTTTAGCACCCTCGGATGCAGCGCATCCGGCCCCATGGACTTGTGCACGTCCAGTTTTTCTAAATAGTCGCGAACCACTTCTTTCTCCACAGAGGGCTGGTCACCTTCTCCCCATGCTGTACTGCCCAGTGCAGCAATCTGGGAGCTGACCTTGTGCGTGAAGACAGAGGCAAAAAAATCATTGAGTACATTAGCTTTTTCCACATCCTCGGTCACTAGGTTGCCTCCCTCATTCAGTAAGGGGCCCACACTTTCCTTGATTTTCTTCTTGTTGCTAACATACCTGAAGAAACCCTTCTTGTTACTCTTAACATCTCTTGCTAACTGTAACTCCAAGTGTGATTTGGCCTTCCTGATTTCACTCCTGCACGCCTGAGCAATATTTTTATACTCCTCCCTGGTCATTTGTCCAATCTTCCACTTCTTATAAGCCTCTTTTTTGCGTTTAAGATCAGCAAGGATTTCACTGTTTAGCCAAGCTGGTCGCCTGCCATATTTACTATTCTTTCTACACATCGGGATGGTTTGTTCCTGCAACCTCAATAAGGATTCTTTAAAATACAGCCAGCTCTCCTGGACCCCTTTGCCCTTCATGTTATTCTCCCAGGGGATCCTGCCCATCTGTTCCCTGAGGGAGTGAAAGTCTGCTTTTCTGAAGTCCAGGGTCCATATTCTGCTGCTCTCCTTTCTTCCTTGTGTCAGGATCCTGAACTCGACCATCTCATGGTCACTGCCTCCCAGGTTCCCATCCACTTTTGCTTCCCCTACTAGTTCTTCCCTGTTTGTGAGCAGCAGGTCAAGAAAAGCTTTGCCCCTAGTTGGTTCCTCCAGCACTTGCACCAGGAAATTGTCCCCTACGCTTTCCAAAAATTTCCTGGATTGCCTGTGCACCGCTGTATTGCTCTCCCAGCAGATATCAGGGGGATTAAAGTCTCCCATGAGAACCAGGGCCTGCGATCTAGCAACTTCTGCTAGTTGCCAGAAGAAAGCCTCGTCCACCTCATCCCCCTGGTCTGGTGGTCTATAGCAGACTCCGACCACGACATCACCCTTGTTGCTCCCACTTCTCAACTTTATCCAGAGACTCTCAGGTTTTTCTGCAGTATCATACCGGAGCTCTGAGCAGTCATACTCCTCTCTTACATACAACGCAACTCCCCCACCTTTTCTGCCCTGCCTGTCCTTCCTGAACAGTTTATATCCATCCATGACAGTACTCCAGTCATGTGAGTTATCCCACCAAGTCTCTGTTATTCCAATCACATCATAGTTCCCTGACTGTGCCAGGACTTCCAGTTCTCCCTGCTTGTTTCCCAGGCTTCTTGCATTTGTGTATAGGCACTTAAGATAACTCAATGATCGTCCCTCTTTCTCAGCATGAGACAGGAGTCCTCCCCTCTTGCGCTCTCCTGCTTGTGCTTCCTCCCAGGATCCCATTTCCCCACTTACCTCAGGGCTTTGGTCTCCTTCCCCCGGTGAACCTAGTTTAAAGCCCTCCTCACTAGGTTAGCCAGCCTGCTGGCGAAGATGCTCTTCCCTCTCTTCGTTAGGTGGAGCCCGTCTCTGCCTAGCACTCCTTCTTCTTGGAACACCATCCCATGGTCGAAGAATCCAAAGCCTTCTCTCCGACACCACCTGCGTAGCCATTCGTTGACTTCCACGATTCGACGGTCTCTACCCCGGCCTTTTCCTTGCACAGGGAGGATGGACGAGAACACCACTTGCGCCTCAAACTCCTTTATCCTTCTTCCCAGAGCCACGTAGTCTGCAGTGATCCGCTCAAGGTCATTCTTGGCAGTATCATTGGTGCCCACGTGGAGAAGCAGGAAGGGGTAGCGATCCGAGGGCTTGATGAGTCTCGGCAGTCTCTCCGTCACATCGTGTATCCTAGCTCCTGGCAAG
The DNA here is from genome assembly GCF_011386835.1 of Chrysemys picta bellii. Lineage (NCBI taxonomy): Eukaryota > Metazoa > Chordata > Testudines > Emydidae > Chrysemys > Chrysemys picta. The sequence continues at coordinate 74,098 of NW_027052756.1, read as the reverse complement.
CAGCAGACCTCTCGGTTTTCCCGGTCAGGGCGGCAGATAGATGACTCAGTCCCCCTGAGGAGGGGACTCGGCTACTATGTTTTACCATTAAACCATTCCCTCCATAAACTTATCCAACTTAATCTTAAAACCAGACAGGTCCGTCGCCCCCACCGTTTCCCTCGGAAGGCCGTTCCAATATTTCACCCCTCTGACGGTCAGAAACCTTCGTCTGATTTCAAGCCTGAACTTCCCCACGGCCAGTTTATATCCATTGGTTCTCGTGTCCACATTAATACTAAGCTGAAATAATTCCTCTCCCTCCCTTGTATTTATCCCTCTGATATATTTAAAGATAGCAATCATATCCCCCCTCAGCCTTCGTTTTGTCAGACTAAACAACCCGAGCTCCTCTAATCTCTTTTCATACGACAGGTTTTCCATTCCTCTGATCATCCTAGTCGCCCTTCTCTGCACCCGTTCCAATTTGAGTTCATCTTTTTTAAACATGGGAGACCAGAACTACACACAGTACTCCAAATGAGGTCTCACCAGCGCCGTATACAACGGAAGCAGGACCTCCTTATCCCTACTAGATATACCTCGCCTAATACATCCCAAGACCGCATTGGCTTTTTTCACAGCCACGTCACATTGTCGACTCATAGTCATCCTGCGGTCTACAAGGACCCCTAGGTCCTTCTCCTCTTCCGTTACTTCTAACCAATGCGTCCCCATCTTGTAACTAAAATTGTTATTAGTCATGCCCAAGTGCATCACCTTACACTTTTCACTATTAAATTTCATCTTATTTCTGACACTCCAATTCACAAGCTCATTCAAGTCTCCCTGCAGAATATCCCTATCCTCCTCCGAATTTGCAACTCCTCCCACCTTCGTATCATCCGCAAACTTTATCAGCCCACTCTTGCAATGGGTTCCGAGGTCAGTTATAAATAGATTAAATAAAATGGGTCCCAAAACCGAACCTTGAGGCACTCCACTAGTAACCTCCCTCCAACCCGACAGTTCACCCTTTAATACGACCCGCTGCATTCTCCCCATTAACCAATTCTTTATCCAACTCTGGATTTTCATATCGATCCCCATGTTTTCCAGTTTAACCAATAACTCCTCATGGGGTACAGTATCAAACGCTTTACTGAAATCCAGGTATATTAGGTCCACCGCATTTCCCTTATCTAATAAGTCCGTTACATGGTCCTGCCATGCGGGCAGGGGACTGGACTCGATGACCTCTCGAGGTCCCTTCCAGTCCTAGAATCTATGACCGTATGAAAAAAACACTGTTCTCCACCCCCACCCAGGTTGGCCAGGGAGGCGGCTCTAGCAGGGGGGGCAGGAGGGATTCTGGCAGCAGTGAAGTGGGTTGCGGGGAAGTTGAGATCTTGACCCAAGTCATCCCAGACACTAATGCTAAGCCACAGGATGGCAGCATCTAGTGTCAGTGGAGTCCAAACACTATTTCAACCCCACAGTTTTCGATGAACTTCCCACAAGGAGAGGTGATGAGCACCCCCAGCAACACACACACACACACACACACCACTCCTGGTGGTGGGAGGGGAACAGGAGAAAGGACAAAAGAAGTAAGAGATGAAGAGAAAGGAAGGAGGGATGGAGGAAAAGGTAAAACAAAAAGGACAAACCCTAATGTCCCCAGTGATTCTACGGCACAAAATCCAAGGGATGGAATAAAATTCTGCCATCTTAAACTACTGTTTTCCATGCCTAGAATTCAGCTGGCACCACGTGGATCAGACTGAGCAGCTGCCAAAACCTCTTGGAGGCTCTTACCTTCTAAACAGGGACGTCTGTTTTCTAGTAAAATCAGTAAAAGGAAAGGAGAAAACTCGAAAGAGGCTCCTGCACGCACTCACGTACGTGAACCCTAATACTCTCTCAGTCCTCAAAGAAAGACCCCGAGAAGGAGACTTGCTGAAGCAAAGCCACAGGGTCTCTGAGGTTTCCCTGGCCCTGTGCTCCTGTCCTGCCAGGCTGATGTCAGCATCTCTCTCTGAGGTCACCACCTCCCTAACACATTTGACCAATAAGCTGACATCCTGCAAAAGGCCTTTGTGATGTCACTGCCACACCCAACCAAACCCTCAAGTGCTAATGTCCTGCTGCTGGCCTGACACTTTGAAGGTTTGAGGTTGTCATAACTATAAAGGGAAGGGTAACAGCTGTCCTGTGTACAGTACTATAAAATCCCTCCTGGCCAGAGACTCCAAAATCCTTTTCCCTCTAAAGGGTTAAGAAGCTCAGGTAACCTGGCTGGCATCTGACCTAAAGGACCAATAAGGGGACAAGATACTTTCAAATCTTGGGGAGGGGAAGGCTTTTGTTTGTGTTCTTTGTTTGTGTGGGTGTTCGCCCTCGGGACTGAGAGGGACCAGACATCAATCCAGGTTCTCCACATCTTTCTAAACAAGTCTCTCCTATTTCAAACAAGGCGTGTTAGTTTTCCTTTGTTTTCTCAACTTGTAAATGTACCTTTTACTAGAGTGTTTATCTTTGTTTGCTGTACTTTGAACCTAAGACTAGAGGGGAGTCCTCTGAGCTCTTTAAGTTTGATTACCCTGTAAGGTTAATTTCCATACTGATTTTACAGAGATGATTTTTACCTTTTTCTTTAATTAAAAGCCTTATTTTTAAGAACCTGATTGATTTTTCCTTGTTTTAAGATCCAAGGAGTTTGGATCTTGATTCACCAGGAGTTGGTGGGAGGAAGGAGGGGAATGGTTAATTCCTCCTTCTTTTAGATCCAAGGGGGTTGGATCTGTATTCACCAGAAGTTGGTGGGAGGAAGGAGGGGGGATGGTTTATTTCTCCTTGTTTTAAGATCCAAGGGGTTTGGATCTGTATTCACCAGGGAATTGCTGAAAGGTTTCTCAAGGCTACCCAGGGGAGGAAATTAGCCTTGGGATGGTGGTTAAGCTTAGAAGTTTTCATGCAGGCCCCTACATTTGTACCCTAAACTTCAAAGTGGGGATACAGCCTTGACACAGGTACTCTCTGTGGATCACCCCACTCAATGCGTCTTCATTCTAGGAAGCAAGCCGGCTAGACAGTAAAACATCACAGGCTGCTCCCAATACTACACTCGGTGTTTCCAAAATTTGTAGACTTTATGGCCACAAGAGACCTTTAGAGCATCTCATCTAAGCCCCTGCATATCATAGGCCTCCTGTATAGTACAATAGTTACTTTTTGGGCACACACATTCCAGAAAGGCATCTAGTCTTCATTCAATGACATCAAGAGATGGAGAATCCACCACTTTCCCTTTTAGTGAGTGCCAGGGGGCTCCATTTCCCCTTCCACTAGCTCGCCATTTACAGGGAGACAGAGCAGTACCTGCAGCAGGGAGCGGGAGTTCCTGAAGGCCTCAGAGGCGCAGCCCCTGCAGTGTCTCAGACACCTGGCGCAAGTGGCGGATGATGCGGGTGCATCACTTTGGCCGTGACGTCCTCCTCCTGCAAGGGAACGAGAACCTGTCAGAGACTCAAACGCCCCGAGGAATCAGGGGGAATTAAGGGCACCTGGAACCAGCAGTATTTAAACTGACTACCTGCCCACCACTGAGGGATGAATTCACCTCCTGAACCCCAGAATGGAGTCTTCTTGTCCTTTCTAGTAACCTCCAGTGCCAACCCACCACCTTGTAGGGTGAGCTCCTGCTACCTCCCCCTCAGTACCCTTGACAGCTGTTCTACCTCCAAACCACAGCTCAAGTTATCAGAACCCTCTTCTCCACCCCAACCCAGGTTGCGCAGGGAGGCGGCCGTAGCAGGGGGGGCAGGAGGGATTCTGCCAGCAGTGAAGTGGGTTGCGGGGAAGTTGAGATCTTGCCCCAAGTTGTCCCAGACACTAATGCTAAGCCACAGGATGGCAGCATCTAGTGTCAGTGGAGTCCAAGCACTATTTGAACCCGACAGTTTTGGATCAACTTCCCACAAGGGGAGGTGAAGAGCACCCCCAGCAACACACACACCACTCCTGGAGGTGGGAGGGGAACAAGAGAAAGGACAAAAGAAGTAAGAGATGAAGAGAAAGGAAGGAGGGATGGAGGAAAAGGTAAAACGAAAAGGACAAACCCTAGTGTCCCCAGTGATTCCACGGGACAAAATTCCAGGGAGGGAAGAAAATTCTGCCACCTTAAACTACTGTTTTCCATGCCGAGAATTCAGCTGGCACCAGATGGATCAGACTGAGCAGGTTCCAAAACCTCTTGGAGGCTCTTACCTTCTAATTTTCAAGTAAAATCAGTAAAAGGAAAGGAGAAAACTCGAAAGAGGCTCCTGCTCGCACTCACATACGTCAACCCTAACACTCTCTCAGTCCTCAAAAAGAAACCTCGAGAAGGAGACTTGCTGAAGCAAAGCCACAGGGGTCTCTGAGGTTTCCCTGGTCGTAAGCCCCTGTCCTCCCTGGCTGAAGACAGCATCTCTCTCTGAGGTCACCACCTCCCTAACACCTTTGACCAGTACGCTGAGGTCCTTGAAAAAGCCTTTGTGATATCACTGCCACACCCAACCAAACCCTAAAGTGCTCATGTCCTGCTGCTGGCCTGACACTTTGAAGGTTTGAGCTACGCTCTGTGGATCACACCACAAAATTCGTCTTCATTCTAGGAAGCAAGCTAGCTAGACAGTAAAACATCAGAGGCTGCTCCCAATACTACACTCAGTGTTTCCAAAAGTAGGAGACTTTCTGGCCAGAAGAGACCTTTACAGCATCTCATCTAACCCCCTCCATATCATAGGCTTCCAGTATAGTACAATAGTTACTTTTTGGGCACACACATTCCAGAAAGGCATCTAGTCTTCAATCAATGACATCAAGAGTTGGAGAATCCACCACTTTCCCTTTTAGTGAGTGCCAGGGGGCTCCATTTCCCCTTCCACTAGCTCCCCATTTACAGTGAGCCAGAGCAGTACCTGCAGCAGGGAGAGGGAGTTGCTAAGGCCTCAGAGGAACAGCCCCTGCAGTGTCTCAGGCACATGGCGTAAGTGCCGGATGATGCGGAGCTGGTGCATCCCTTTGGCCGTGACGTCCTCCTCCTGCAAGGGAACGAGAACCTGTCAGAGACTCAAATGCCCCGAGGAATCAGGGGCAATTAAGGACACCTGGAACCAGCAGTATTTACACCCAGCACCTGCCCACCACTGAGGGATGAATTCACCTCCTGAACCCCAGAATGGAGTCGTCTTCTCCTTTCTAGGAATCTCTAGTGCCAACCCCCGTCCTTGTAGGGTGAGCTCCTGCTACCTCCCCCTCAGTGCCCTTGACAGCTGTTCCACCTCCAAACCACAGCTCAAGTTATCAGAACCCTCTTCTCCACCCCCACCCAGGTTGGGCAGGGAGGCGGCTCTAGCAGGGGGGGCAGGTGGGATTCTGGCAGCAGTGAAGTGGGTTGCGGGGTGGTTGAGATCTTGCCCCAAGTCATCCCAGACACTAATGCTAAACCACACGATGGCAGCATCTAGTGTCAGTGGAGTCCAAGCACTATTTCAACCATACAGTTTTGGATCAACTCCCAACAAGGGGAGGTGAAGAGCACCCCCAGCAACACACACACACACACACACACACACACACACACACACACACACACACACACACACACACACACACACACACACACACACACACACACACACACACACACACACACACACACACACACACACACACACACACACACACACACACACACCACTCCTGGTGGTGGGAGGGGAACAAGAGAAAGGACAAAAGAAGTAAGAGATAAAGAGAAAGGAAGGAGGGATGGAGGAAAAGGTAAAACGAAAAGGACAAACCCTAATGTCCCCAGTGATTCTACCAGACAATATTACAGGGAGGGATTAAAATTCTGCCACCTTCAACTAGTGTTTTCCATGCCTAGAATTCAGCTCGCACCAGATGGATCAGACTGAGCAGGTTCCAAAACCTCTTGGAGGCTCTTGCTTTCTAAACAGGGATGTCTGTTTTCTAGTAAAATCAGTAAAAGGAAAGGAGACAACTCGAAAGAGGCTCCTGCTCTCACTCAAATACGTGAATCCTAATACTCTCTCAGTCCTCAAGAGAAACCTCGAGAAGGAGACTTGCTGAAGCAAAGCCACAGGTTGGCCAGAGAGGCGGCTCTAGCAGGGGTGGCAGGAGGGATTCTGCCAGCCGTGAAGTGGGTTCCGGGGAGGTTGAGATCTTGCCCCAAGTCATCCCAGACACCAATGCTAATCCACACGATGGCAGCATCTAGTGTCAGTGGAGTCCAAGCACTATTTCAACCACACAGGTTTGGATGAACTCCCCACAAAGGGAGGTGAAGAGCACCACCAGCATCACACAAACACACACACACACACAAACCACTCCCGGTGGTGGGAGGGGAACAGGAGAAAGGACAAAAGAAGTAAGAGATGAAGAGAAAGGAAGGAGGGAGGGAGGAAAAGGTAAAATGAAAAGGACAAACACTAATGTCCCCAGTGACTCTACGGGACAAAATCACAGGGAGGGAATAAAATTCTGCCACCTTGAACTAGTGTTTTCCATGCCTAGAATTCAGCTGGCACCAGGTGGATCAGACTGAACAGGATACAAACCTCTCCGAGGCACTTACTTTCCTCAAAGAGAGACCTCAAGGAGGAGACTTGCTGAAGCAAAGCCAGAGGGGTCTCTGAGGTTTCCCTGGCCCTCATGTCAGCATCTCTCTCTGATGTCAGCATCTCTCTCTGAGATCACCACCTCCCTAACACATTTGACCAATAAGCTGACGTCCTGCAAAAGGCCTTTGTGATGTCACTGCCACACCCAACCAAACCCTGAAGTGCTAATGTCCTCCTGCTGGCCTGACACTTTGAAGGTTTGAGCTACTCTGTGTGAATCACCCCACTCAATGGGTCTTCATTCTAGGAAGCAAGCCAGCTAGACAGTAAAACATCAGAGGCTGCTCCCAATGCTACACTCCGTGTTTCCAAAATTACTACACTTTATGGCCAGAAGAGACCTTTAGAGCATCTAATCTAAGCCCCTGCATATCATGGGCTTCCTGTATAGTACAATAGTTACTTTTTGGGCACAAACATTCCAGAAAGGTATCTAGTCTAAATTAAATGACATTAAGAGATGGAGAATCCATCACTTTCCCTTTTAGTGAGGGCCAGGGGGCTCCATTTCCCCTTCCACTAGCTCGCCATTTACAGTGAGCCAGAGCAGTACCTGCAGCAGGGAGCGGGAGTTCCTGAAGGCCTCAGAGGCGCAGCCCCTGCAGTGTCTCAGGCACGTGGCGTAAGTGCAGGATGATGCGGAGCTGGTGCATCATTTTGGCCCTGACGTCCTCCTGCTGCAAGGGAACGAGAACCTGTTAGAGACTCAAACGCCCCGAGGAATCAGGGGGAATTAAGGGAACCTGGAACCAGCAGTATTTCCACCCAGCACCTGCCCGTCAATGAGAGATGAATTCACCTCCTGAACCCCAAAATGGAGTCTTCTTGTCCTTTCTAGAAACCTCCAGAGCCAACCCCCCTCCTTGTAGGGTGAGCTCCTGCTACCTCCTTCTCAGTGCCCTTCACAGATATTCCACCTCCAAACCACAGCTCAAGTCATCAGAACCCTCTTCTCCACCCCAACACAGGTTGGGCAGGGAGGCGGCTCTAACAGGGTGTGCAGGAGGGATTCTGACAGCAGTGAAGTGGGTTGCAGGGAGGTTGAGATCTTGACCCAAGTCATCCCAGACAATAATGCTAAGTCACACAATGGCAGCATCTACTGTCAGTGGAGTCCAAGCACTATTTCAACCCCACAGTTTTGGATTGACTTCCCAAAAGGGGAGGTGAAGAGCACCCCCAGCAACACACACGCACACACTAATCCTAATGTCCTGCTGCTGGCCTGACACTTTGAAGGTTTGAGCTACTCTCTGTGGATCAACCCACTTAATGCGTCTTCATTCTAGGAAGCAAGCCGGCTAGACGGTAAAACATCAGAGGCTGCTCCCAATGCTACACTCAGTGTTTCCAAAATTAGGAGACTTTATGTCCACAAGAGACCTTTAGAGCATCTCATCTAACGCCCTGCATATTACAGGCTTCCTGTATCGTACAATAGTTACTTTTTGGGCACACACATTCCAGAAAGGCATCTAGTCTTCATTCAATGATATCAAGAAATGGAGAATCCACCACTTTCCCTTTTAGTGAGTGCCAGGGGGCTCCATTTCCCCTTCATCCCAGCCAGGGCTTTGTCAAGCCGGGCCTTAAAAACCTCCAAGGAAGGAGACTCCACCACCTCCCTAGGTAACGCATTCCAGTCTTTCACCACCCTCCTAGTGAAATAGTTTTTCTTAATATCCAACCTGGACCTCCCGCACTGCAACTTGAGACCATTGCTCCTTGTACTGTCATCTGCCACCACTGGGAACAGCCAAGCTCCATCCTCTTTGGAACCCCCCTTCAGGTAGTTGAAGGCTGCTATCAAATCCCCTTTCATTCTTCTCTTCTGGAGACTAAACAATCCCAGTTCCCTCAGCCTCTCCTCATAACTCATGTGCTCCAGACCCCTAATCATTTTTGTTGCCCTCCGTTGGACTCTTTCCGAGACTAAAACGCCCCGAGGAATCAGGGGGAATTAAGGCCACCTGGAACCAGCAGTATCTCCACCCAGCACCTGCCCACCACTCAGGGATGAATTCACCTCCTGAACCCCAGAATGGAGTCGTCTTCTCCTTTTTAGTAACCTCCAGTGCAAACCCCCCTCCTTGAGGGATGAGCTCCTGCTACCTCCCCCTCAGTGCCCTTGACAGCTGTTCCACCTCCAAACCACACCTCAAGTTATCAGAACCCTCTTCTCCACCCCCACCCAGGTTGGGCAGAGAGGCGGATCTAGGAGGGGGAGCAGGAGGGATTCTGCCAGCAGTGAAGTGCGTTGCGGGGAGGTTGAGATCTTGCCCCAAAGTCATCCCAGACACTAATGCTAAGCCACACGATGGCAGCATCTAGTGTCCGTGGAGTCAAAGCACTATTTCAACCCCACAGTTTTGGATCAACTTACCACAAGGGGAGGTGAAGAGCACCCCTACCAACACACACACACACACACACACCATTCCTGGTGGTGGGAGGGGAACAGGAGAAAGGACAAAAGAAGTAAGAGATGAAGAGAAAGGAAGGAGGGATGGTGGAAAAGCTAAAACGAAAAGGACAAACCCTAATGTCCCCAGTGATTCTACCAGACAAAATTACAGGGAGGGATTAAAATTCTGCCACCTTGAACTAGTGTTTTCCATGCCTAGAATTCAGATGGCACCAGGTGGATCAGACTGAACAGGTTACAAACCTCTCCGAGGCTCTAACTTTCTGAACAGGGACATCTGGTTTCTAGTAAAACCAGTAAAAGGAAAGGAGAAAACTCGAAAGAGGTTCCTCCTCGCACTCACCTAGGTGAACCCTAATAGTCTCTCAAAGAGAGACCTTGAGAAGGAGAATTGCTGAAGCTAAGCCACAGGGGTCTACGAGGTTTTCCTGGTTCTGCGACCCTATCCTGCCTGGCTGATGTCAGCATCTCTCTCTGAGGTCACCACCTCCCTAACACCTTTGACCAAGAGGCTGAGATCCTGCAAAAGGCCTTTGTGATGTCACTGCCACACCCACCCATCCCCTGAAGTGCTATTGTCCTACCACTCACCAGACACTTTCAAGGTCTGAGCTACTCCCTGTGGATCACGCCACTCAATGCCTGTTCATTCTAGGAAGCAAGCCGGCTAGACAGTAAAACATCAGAGGCTGTTCCCAACGCTACACTCAGTTTTAAAAAAATTAGTAGACTTTATGGCCAGAAGAGACCTTTAGAGCATCTCATCTAACCCCCTGCATATCATGGGCTTCCTGTATAGCACAACAGTTACTTTTTTGGAAAACACATTCCAGAAAGGCATCTAGTCTTCATTCATTGACATCAAGAGATAGAGAATCCACCACTTTCCCTTTTAGTGAGTGCCAGGGGGCTCCATTTCCCCTTCCACTAGTTCCCCATTTACAGTGAGCCAGAGCAGTACCTGCAGCAGGGAGCGGGAGTTGCTGAAGGCCTCAGAGGCACAACCCCTGCAGTGTCTCAGGCACCTGGCGCAAGTGCCGGATGATGCGGACCTGGTGCATCACTTTGGTCGTGACGTCCTCCTCCTGCAAGGGAACGAAAACCTGTCAGAGACTCAAACGCTCCGAGGAATCAGGAGGAATTAAGGGCAAATGGAACCAGCAGTATTTCCACCCAGCACCTGCCCACCACTGAGGGATGAATTCACCTCCTCAACCCCAGAATGGAGTCTTCTCCTTTCTAGTAACCTCCAGTGTCCACCCCCCTCCTTGTAGGGTGAGTTCCTGCTACCTCCCCGTCGGTGTCCTTGACAGCTGATCCAGGAGGGATTCTGGCAGCAGTGAAGTGGGTTGCAGGGAGGTTGAGATCTTGCCCCAAGTCATCCCAGACACTAATGCTAAGCCACACGATGGCAGCATCTAGTGTCAATGGTGTCCAAGCACTATTTCAACCCCACAGTTTTCGATGAACTTCCCACAAAGGGCAACAGAGGGTCCTGTGGCACCTTTGAGACTAACAGAAGTACTGGGAGCATAAGCTTTCGTGGGTCAGAACCTCACTTCTTCAGATGCAAGTAATGGAAATCTCCAGAGGCAGGTATATATCAGTGTGGAGATAACGAGGTTAGTTCAATCAGGGAGGGTGAGGTGCTCTGCTAGCAGTTGAGGTGTGAACACCAAGGGAGGAGAAACTGTTTCTGTAGTTGGATAGCCATTCACAGTCTTTGTTTAATCCTGATCTGATGGTGTCAAATTTGCAGATGAACTGAAGCTCAGCAGTTTCTCTTTGGAGTCTGGTCCTGAAGTTTTTTTGCTGTAAGATGGCTACCTTAACATCTGCTATTGTGTGGCCAGGGAGGTTGAAGTGTTCTCCTACAGGTTTTTGTATATTGCCATTCCTGATATCTGACTTGTGTCCATTTATCCTCTTGCGTAGTGACTGTCCAGTTTGGCCAATGTACATAGCAGAGGGGCATTGCTGGCATATGATGGCATATATAACATTGGTGGACGTGCAGGTGAATGAGCCGGTGATGTTGTAGCTGATCTGGTTAGGTCCAGTGATGGTGTTGCTGGTGTAGATATGTGGGCAGAGTTGGCATCGAGGTTTGTTGCATGGGTTGGTTCCTGAGTTAGAGTTGTTATGGTGCGATGCGTGGTTGCTGGTGAGAATATGCTTAAGGTTGGCAGGTTGTCTGTGGGCGAGGACTGGCCTGCCTCCCAAGGTCTGTGAAAGTGAGGGATCATTGTCCAGGATGGGTTGTAGATCACTGATGATGCGTTGGAGAGGTTTAAGCTGAGGACTGTAGGTGATGGCCAGTGGAGTTCTGTTGGTTTCTCTTCTGGGCCTGTCTTGTAGCAGGAGTCTTCTGGGTACACGTCTGGCTCTGCTGATTTGTTTCTTTATTTCCTTGTGTGGGTATCGTAGTTTTGAGAATGCTTGGTGAAGATCTTGTAGGTGTTGGTCTCTGTCTGAGGGGTTGGAGCAGATGCGATTGTACCTCAGTGCTTGGCTGTAGACGATGGATCGTGTGGTGTGACCGGGGTGGAAGCTGGAGGCATGAAGGTAGGCGTAGCGGTCGGTGGCCTTTCGGTATAGGGTGGTGTTAATGTGGCCATCGCTTATTTGTACGGTGGTGTCCAGGAAGTGGACCTCCCGTGTAGATTGGTCCAGGCTGAGGTTGATGGTGGGATGGAAGCTGTTGAAAGCATGGTGGAATTCTTCCAGGGCCTCCTTCCCATGGGTCCAGATGATGAAGGTGTCATCAATATAGCGTAGGTAGAGAAGGGGCATGAGTGGACGAGAGCTGAGGAAGCGTTGTTCCAGGTCAGCCATAAAAATGTTGTCATATTGTGGGGCCATGCGGGTGCCCATAGCGGTGCCACTGGTCTGGAGGTATATATTGTCACCAAGTTTGAAATAATTGTGCGTGAGGATAAAGTCACAGAGCTCAGTAATAAGTTGTGCTGTGTCATCATCAGGGACACTGTTCCTGACAGCTTGTATTCCATCTGTATGCGGGATGTTTGTGTAGAGAGCCTCTACATCCATGGTGGCTAGGATGGTGTTTTCTGGGAGGTCACCAATGCATTGTAGTTTTCTCAGGAAATCTGTGGTGTCACGGAGATAGCTGGGAGTGCTGGTGGCGTAGGGTCTGAGTAGGGAGTCCACATATCCAGACAGTCCTTCAGTGAGAGTGCCAATGCCCGAGATGATGGGGCGTCCAGGATTTCCAGGTTTGTGGATCTTAGGTAGTAGATAGAATAACCCCGGTCGGGGCTCTAAGGGTATGTTGATTTGTTCCTGTGTTAGTGTAGGGAGTGTCCTGAGTAGATGGTGCAGTTTCTTAGTGTATTCCTCAGTGGGATCTGAGGAAAGCGGCCTGTAGAATTTGGTATTGGAGAGTTGTCTGGCAGCCTCCTTCTGGTAGTCAGACCTGTTCATGATGACAACAGCACCTCCTTTATCAGCCTCTTTGATGATAATGTCAGGGTGGTTTCTGAGGCTGTGGATGGCATTGCGTTTTGCACGACTTAGGTTATGAGGCAAGCAATGTTGTTTTTCCACAATTTCTGCCTGTGCACGTCGGCGGAAGCAGACTGGTCCAGACTGTCATTTCGACCCTCAGGAGGAGTCCATGTGGAGTTCTTCTTCCTGTGTTGTTGGTGGGAGGGTATCTGTGTATCAGTGCGCTGTTCAGTGTTATCATGAAAGTATTCTTTGAGTCGGAGGCGGCGAAAGTAGGCTTCCAGATCACCACAGAACTGTATCATGTTCGTGGGGGTGCTGGGGCAAAAGGAGAGTCCCCGAGATAGGACAGACTCTTCTGCTGGGTTGAGTGTGTAGCTGGATAAATTGACGATATTGCTGGGTGAGTTCGGGGTACCCCTGTTGTGGCCCCATGTGGCAGGTAGGATTTTAGACAGCTTACGGTCCTTTTTCCTTTGTAGAGAGGTGAGGTGTGTAACGTAGATCTCCTGTCTTATTTTAGTAAAGTCCATTTGTGTGGAGGGTTGGTTATTTATGAAAGTCTCCAGGTTGGAGAGCTCTTTCTTGATGTTTTTCTGTTTGCTGTATAGGATGCTGATCAGGTGGTTCCTCAGTTTCTTTGATAATGTATGGCATAATCTCTCACTGTGGTCTGTGCAGTATGTAGATAGCAATGGATTTTTCACCTTCAGTCCATTTGGTATGATGTCCATCCGTTTGCATTTGGAAAGGAAGATGATATCTGTCTGTATTTGTGCAAGTTTCTTCATGAGGTTGATAGATTTCCATTCCATACGGCTAAATGCAGTGCCTTGCATGGTGTCAAGTATCAGAGGGGTAGGCGTGTTAGTCTGAATCTGTAAAAAGCAACAGAGGGTCCTGTGGCACCTTTGAGACTAACAGAAGTACTGGGAGCATAAGCTTTCGTGGGTCAGAACCTCACTTCTTCAGATGCAAGTAATGGAAATCTCCAGAGGCAGGTATATATCAGTGTGGAGATAACGAGGTTAGTTCAATCAGGGAGGGTGAGGTGCTCTGCTAGCAGTTGAGGTGTGAACACCAAGGGAGGAGAAACTGTTTCTGTAGTTGGATAGCCATTCACAGTCTTTGTTTAATCCTGATCTGATGGTGTCAAATTTGCAGATGAACTGAAGCTCAGCAGTTTCTCTTTGGAGTCTGGTCCTGAAGTTTTTTTGCTGTAAGATGGCTACCTTAACATCTGCTATTGTGTGGCCAGGGAGGTTGAAGTGTTCTCCTACAGGTTTTTGTATATTGCCATTCCTGATATCTGACTTGTGTCCATTTATCCTCTTGCGTAGTGACTGTCCAGTTTGGCCAATGTACATAGCAGAGGGGCATTGCTGGCATATGATGGCATATATAACATTGGTGGACGTGCAGGTGAATGAGCCGGTGATGTTGTAGCTGATCTGGTTAGGTCCAGTGATGGTGTTGCTGGTGTAGATATGTGGGCAGAGTTGGCATCGAGGTTTGTTGCATGGGTTGGTTCCTGAGTTAGAGTTGTTATGGTGCGAGGCGTGGTTGCTGGTGAGAATATGCTTAAGGTTGGCAGGTTGTCTGTGGGCGAGGACTGGCCTGCCTCCCAAGGTCTGTGAAAGTGAGGGATCATTGTCCAGGATGGGTTGTAGATCACTGATGATGCGTTGGAGAGGTTTAAGCTGAGGACTGTAGGTGATGGCCAGTGGAGTTCTGTTGGTTTCTCTTCTGGGCCTGTCTTGTAGCAGGAGTCTTCTGGGTACACGTCTGGCTCTGTTGATTTGTTTCTTTATTTCCTTGTGTGGGTATCGTAGTTTTGAGAATGCTTGGTGAAGATCTTGTAGGTGTTGGTCTCTGTCTGAGGGGTTGGAGCAGATGCGATTGTACCTCAGTGCTTGGCTGTAGACGATGGATCGTGTGGTGTGACCGGGGTGGAAGCTGGAGGCATGAAGGTAGGCGTAGCGGTCGGTGGCCTTTCGGTATAGGGTGGTGTTAATGTGGCCATCGCTTATTTGTACGGTGGTGTCCAGGAAGTGGACCTCCCGTGTAGATTGGTCCAGGCTGAGGTTGATGGTGGGGTGGAAGCTGTTGAAAGCATGGTGGATTTCTTCCAGGGCCTGCTTCCCATGGGTCCAGATGATGAAGGTGTCATCAATATAGCGTAGGTAGAGAAGGGGCATGAGTGGACGAGAGCTGAGGAAGCGTTGTTCCAGGTCAGCCATAAAAATGTTGGCATATTGTGGGGCCATGCGGGTGCCCATAGCGGTGCCACTGGTCTGGAGGTATATATTGTCACCAACTTTGAAATAATTGTGCGTGAGGATAAAGTCACAGAGCTCAGCAATAAGTTGTGCTGTGTCATCATCAGGGATACTGTTCCTGACAGCTTGTATTCCATCTGTATGCGGGATGTTTGTGTAGAGAGCCTCTACATCCATGGTGGCTAGGATGGTGTTTTCTGGGAGGTCACCAATGCATTGTAGTTTTCTCAGGAAATCTGTGGTGTCACGGAGATAGCTGGGAGTGCTGGTGGCGTAGGGTCTGAGTAGGGAGGCCACATATCCAGACAGTCCTTCAGTGAGAGTGCCAATGCCCGAGATGATGGGGCGTCCAGGATTTCCAGGTTTGTGGATCTTAGGTAGTAGATAGAATAACCCCGGTCGGGGCTCTAAGGGTATGTTGATTTGTTCCTGTGTTAGTGTAGGGAGTGTCCTGAGTAGATGGTGCAGTTTCTTAGTGTATTCCTCAGTGGGATCTGAGGAAAGCGGCCTGTAGAATTTGGTATTGGAGAGTTGTCTGGCAGCCTCCTTCTGGTAGTCAGACCTGTTCATGATGACAACAGCACCTCCTTTATCAGCCTCTTTGATGATAATGTCAGGGTGGTTTCTGAGGCTGTGGCTGGCATTGCGTTCTGCACGACTTAGGTTATGAGGCAAGCGATGTTGTTTTTCCACAATTTCTGCCGGTGCACGTTGGCGGAAGCATTCTATGTATAGGTCCAGACTGTCATTTCGACCCTCAGGAGGAGTCCATGTGGAGTTCTTCTTCCTGTGTTGTTGGTGGGAGGGTATCTGTGTATCAGTGCGCTGTTCAGTGTTATCATGAAAGTATTCTTTGAGTCGGAGGCGGCGAAAGTAGGCTTCCAGATCACCACAGAACTGTATCATGTTCGTGGGGGTGCTGGGGCAAAAGGAGAGTCCCCGAGATAGGACAGACTCTTCTGCTGGGTTGAGTGTGTAGCTGGATAAATTGACGATATTGCTGGGTGAGTTCGGGGTACCCCTGTTGTGGCCCCATGTGGCAGGTAGGATTTTAGACAGCTTACGGTCCTTTTTCCTTTGTAGAGAGGTGAGGTGTGTAACGTAGATCTCCTGTCTTATTTTAGTAAAGTCCATTTGTGTGGAGGGTTGGTTATTTATGAAAGTCTCCAGGTTGGAGAGCTCTTTCTTGATGTTTTTCTGTTTGCTGTATAGGATGCTGATCAGGTGGTTCCTCAGTTTCTTTGATAATGTATGGCATAATCTCTCACTGTGGTCTGTGCAGTATGTAGATAGCAATGGATTTTTCACCTTCAGTCCATTTGGTATGATGTCCATCCGTTTGCATTTGGAAAGGAAGATGATATCTGTCTGTATTTGTGCAAGTTTCTTCATGAGGTTGATAGATTTCCATTCCATACGGCTAAATGCAGTGCCTTGCATGGTGTCAAGTATCAGAGGGGTAGGCGTGTTAGTCTGAATCTGTAAAAAGCAACAGAGGGTCCTGTGGCACCTTTGAGACTAACAGAAGTACTGGGAGCATAAGCTTTCGTGGGTCAGAACCTCACTTCTTCAGATGCAAGTAATGGAAATCTCCAGAGGCAGGTATATATCAGTGTGGAGATAACGAGGTTAGTTCAATCAGGGAGGGTGAGGTGCTCTGCTAGCAGTTGAGGTGTGAACACCAAGGGAGGAGAAACTGTTTCTGTAATTGGATAGCCATTCACAGTCTTTGTTTAATCCTGATCTGATGGTGTCAAATTTGCAGATGAACTGAAGCTCAGCAGTTTCTCTTTGGAGTCTGGTCCTGAAGTTTTTTTGCTGTAAGATGGCTACCTTAACATCTGCTATTGTGTGGCCAGGGAAGTTGAAGTGTTCTCCTACAGGTTTTTGTATATTGCCATTCCTGATATCTGACTTGTGTCCATTTATCCTCTTGCGTAGTGACTGTCCAGTTTGGCCAATGTACATAGCAGAGGGGCATTGCTGGCATATGATGGCATATATAACATTGGTGGACGTGCAGGTGAATGAGCCGGTGATGTTGTAGCTGATCTGGTTAGGTCCAGTCCAGTTTGGCCAATGTACATAGCAGAGGGGCATTGCATATCATAGGCTTCATCTATAGTACTGTCATAACTATAAAGGGAAGGGTAACAGCTGTCCTGTGTACAGTACTATAAAATCCCTCCTGGCCAGAGACTCCAAAATCCTTTTCCCTGTAAAGGGTTAAGAAGCTCAGGTAACCTGGCTGGCATCTGACCTAGAGGACCAATAAGGGGACAAGATACTTTCAAATCTTGGGGGGGGGGGGGGGGGAAGGCTTTTGTTTGTGTTCTTTGTTTTGGTTGTGCGTTCGCTCTCGGGACTGAGAGGGACCAGACATCAATCCAGGTTCTCCACATCTTTCTAAACAAGTCTCTCCTATTTCAAACTTGTAAGCAAATAGCCAGGCAAGGCGTGTTAGTTTTCCTTTGTTTTCTCAACTTGTAAATGTACCTTTTACTAGAGTGTTTATCTTCGTTTGCTGTACTTTGAACCTAAAACTAAAGGGGAGTCCTCTGAGCTCTTTAAGTTTAATTACCCTGTAAGGTTATTTCCATACTGATTTTACAAAAATAATTTTTACCTTTTTCTTTAATTAAAAACCTTCTTTTTAAAAACCTAATTATTTTTTTCCTTGTTTTAAATCCAAGGGGGTTGGATCTGTATTCACCAGGAGTTGGTGGGAGAAAGAAGGGGGGATGGTTAATTTCTCCTTCTTTTAAAATCCCAGGGGGGTTGGAACTGTATTCACCAAAAGTTGGTGGGAGGAAGGAGGGGAATGGTTACTTTCTCCTTGTTTTAAGATCCAAGGGGTTTGGATCTGTATTCACCAGGGAATTGGTGAAGGTCTCTCAAGGCTACCCAGGGAAGGAAATTAGCCTTGGAATGGTGGCAGCGAACCAGAGCTAAGCTGGTAGTTAAGCTTAAAAGTTTTCATGCAGGCCCCTACATTTGTACCCTAAAGTTCAAAGTGGGAATACAGCCTTAACAACCTGTCAGAGACTCAAACGCCCCGAGGAATCAGGGGGAATTCAGGGCACCTGGAACCAGCAGCATTTCCACTCAGCACCTGCCCACCACTGAGGGATGAATTCACCACCTGAACCCCAGAATGGAGTCTTCTTCTCCTTTCTAGTAACCTCCAGTGCCAACCCGCCTCCATGTAGGGTGAGCTCCTGCTACCTCCCCCTCAGTGCCCTTGACAGCTGTTCCACCTCCAAACCACGGCTCAAGTTATCAGAACCCTCTTCTATACCCCCACCCAGGTTGGGCAGGGAGGCGGCTCTAGCATGGGGGGCAGGAGGGATTCTGCCAAGAGTGAAGTAGGTTGCAGGGAGGTTGAGATCTTGCTCCAAGTCATCCCAGACACTGATGCGAAGCCACAGGATGGCAGCATCTAGTGTCAGTGGAGTCCAAGCACTATTTCAACCCCACAGTTTTGGATCAACTTCCCACAAGGGGAGGTGAAGAGCACCCCCAGCAACCCACACACACACACACCACTCCTGGTGGTGGGAGGGGAACAGGAGAAAGGACAAAAGAAGTAAGAGATGAAGAGAAAGGAAGGAGGGATGGAGGAAAAGGTAAAACGAAAAGGACAAACCCTAATGTCCCCAGTGATTCTACGGGACAAAATCCCAGGTGGACTATAAAATTCTGACACATTAAACTAGTGTTTTCCATGCCTAGAATTCAGCTGGCACCAGATGGATCAGACTGAGCAGGTTCCAAAACCTCTTGGAGGCTCTTACCTTCTAAACAGGGACGTCTGTTTTCTAGTAAAATCAGTAAAAGGAAAGGAAAAAACTCGAAAGAGGCTCCTGCTTGCACTCAAATACGTGAACCCTAATACTCTCTCAGTCCTCAAAGAGAGAGACTTGGAGAAGGAGCGGCAAACAGCAGAGGCTAAGAGCGGGAGTTTGCCTGGGAGTTCGCTTGGGGAGAGCTCACTGAGGCTTACATCTGCAGCTTTGTCTGAGTAGTTCCTGCAACAGTTGAGGAAGTTCTTAAGAGGACGGTGATGTGGAAGGTGAGCGATCAGCTGTTGTCACCTGCACAGGCTGTGCCATGTTTGTCTTTCTTCCACAGGACAGAAGCGACTTTGTCTGTACGAAGGGCAAGCTGGTCTCCATATTGGAAGAGAAGCTTCGAGGCCTGGAGAAACGAGTATCGACTCTGCGTTGCATAAGGGAAAATGAAGATTTCCTGGACAGACGTCAGGAGATGCTTCTACGGCCACAATGTTCTTAAGATTCAGAGCAGGCGCAGCAGGGACAGAAGGATTGTGAAGAGGTTTGGCAGCATGTGACTTCCAGAAGGAGAAAGAGGAGCGTCCATGCACCAGCAATGGAGATACAGGTGAGCAATCGTTTCCATGTTCTCTCTACAGGTACTAATGCGGAGAGTGGACTAGATGACCCATCTGAGGGAAGGGAGCAGAAGGAGACTCCACCGATTGGAAGGCAAAAGATGCACTGTCCTAGGGATGGGGGTTCCACGACCACAACTCCCAAGAGGAGGAGGAGGGTGGTGGTGGTCGGGGACTCCCTCCTCAGGGGGACTGAGTCATCTATCTGCCGCCCCGACTGGGAAAACCAAGAGGTCTGCTGCTTGCCCGGAGCTAGGATACACGATGTGACGGAGAGACTGCCGAGACTCATCAAGCCCTCGGATCGCTACCCCTTCCTGCTTCTCCACGTGGGCACCAATGATACTGCCAAGAATGACCTTGAGCAGATCACTGCAGACTACGTGGCTCTGGGAAGAAGGATAAAGGAGTTTGAGGCGCAAGTGGTGTTCTCGTCCATCCTCCCTGTGCAAGGAAAAGGCCGGGGTAGAGACCGTCGAATCGTGGAAGTCAACGAATGGCTATGCAGGTGGTGTCGGAGAGAAGGCTTTGGATTCTTCAACCATGGGATGGTGTTCCAAGAAGGAGGAGTGCTAGGCAGAGACGGGCTCCACCTAACGAAGAGAGGGAAGAGCATCTTCGCCAGCAGGCTGGCTAACCTAGTGAGGAGGGCTTTAAACTAGGTTCACCGGGGGAAGGAGACCAAAGCCCTGAGGTAAGTGGGGAAATGGGATCCTGGGAGGAAGCACAAGCAGGAGAGCGCAAGGGGGGAGGACTCCTGTCTCATGCTGAGAAAGAGGGACGATCGATGAGTTATCTTAAGTGCCTATACACAAATGCAAGAAGCCTGGGAAACAAGCTGGGAGAACTGGAAGTCCTGGCACAGTCAGGGAACTATGATGTGATTGGAATAACAGAGACTTGGTGGGATAACTCACATGACTGGAGTACTGTCATGGATGGATATAAACTGTTCAGGAAGGACAGGCAGGGTAGAAAAGGTGGGGGAGTTGCGTTGTATGTAAGAGAGGAGTATGACTGCTCAGAGCTCCGGTCTGAAACTGCAGAAAAACCTGAGAGTCTCTGGATAAAGTTGAGAAGTGTGAGCAACAAGGGGGATGTCGTGGTTGGAGTCTGCTATAGACCACCAGACCAGGGGGATGAGGTGGACGAGGCTTTCTTCTGGCAACTAGCAGAAGTTGCTAAATCGCAGGCCCTGGTTCTCATGGGAGACTTTAATCACCCTGATATCTGCTGGGAGAGCAATACAGCGGTGCACAGACAATCCAGGAAGTTTTTGGAAAGTGTAGGGGACAATTTCCTGGTGCAAGTGCTGGAGGAACCAACTAGGGGCAGAGCTTTTCTTGACCTGCTACTCACAAACAGGGAAGAATTAATAGGGGAAGCAAAAGTGGATGGGAACCTGGGAGGCAGTGGCCATGAGATGGTCTAGTTCAGGATCCTGTCACAAGGAAGAAAGGAGAGCAGCAGAATACGGACCCTGGACTTCAGAAAAGCAGACTTTGACTCCCTCAGGGAACAGATGGGCAGGATCCCCTGGGAGAATAACATGAAGGGCAAAGGGGTCCAGGAGAGCTGGCTGTATTTTAAAGAATCCTTATTGAGGTTGCAGGAACAAACCATCCCGATGTGTAGAAAGAATAGTAAATATGGCAGACCAGCTTGGCTAAACAGTGAAATCCTTGCTGATCTTAAACGCAAAAAAGAAGCTTACAAGAAGTGGAAGATTGGACAAATGACCAGGGAGGACTATAAAAATATTGCTCAGGCATGCAGGAGTGAAATCAGGAAGGCCAAATCACATTTGGAGTTGCAGTTAGCAAGAGATGTTAAGAGTAACAAGAAGGGTTTCTACAAGTATGTTAGCAAGAAGAAGAAAATCAAGGAAAGTGTGGGCCCCCTACTGAATGAGGGAGGCAACCTAGTGACCGAGGATGTGGAAAAAGCTAATGTACTCAATGATTTTTTTGCCTCTGTCTTCACGCACAAGGTCAGCTCCCAGATTGCTGCACTGGGCAGTACAGCATGGGGAGAAGGTGACCAGCCCTCTGTGGAGAAAGAAGTGGTTCGGGACTATTTAGAAAAACTGGACGTGCACAAGTCCATGGGGCCGGGTGCGCTGCATCCGAGGGTGCTAAAGGAGTTGGCGGGTGAGATTGCAGAGCCATTAGCCATTATTTTTGAAAACTCATGGCGATCGGGGGAGGTCCCAGATGACTGGAAAAAGGCGAATGTCGTGCCCACCTTTAAAAAAGAGAAGGAGGAGGATCCGGGGAACTATAGGCCAGTCAGCCTCACCTCAGTCCCTGGAAAAATCATGGAGCAGGTCCTCAAGGAATCAATTATGAAACATTTAGAGGAGAGGAAAGTGATCAGGAACAGTCAGCATGGATTCACGAAGGGGAAGTCGTGCCTGACTAACCTAATTGCCTTCTATGATGAGATAACTGGCTCTGTGGATGAGGGGAAAGCAGTGGATGTGTTATTCCTTGACTTTTGCAAAGCTTTTGATACGGTCTCCCACAGTATTCTTGCCGCCAAGTTAAAGAAGTATGGGCTGGATGAATGGACTGTAAGCTGGATAGAAAGCTGGCTAGATCGTCGGGCTCAACGGGTAGTGATCAATGGCTCCATGTCTAGTTGGCAGCCGGTTTCAAGCGGAGTGCCCCAAGGGTCGGTCCTGAACCGGTTTTGTTTAATATCTTTATTAATGATCTGGAGGATGGTGTGGACTGCACTCTCAGCAAGTTTGCAGATGACACTAAACTAGGAGGCGTGG
Organism: Chrysemys picta bellii; assembly: GCF_011386835.1. Lineage (NCBI taxonomy): Eukaryota > Metazoa > Chordata > Testudines > Emydidae > Chrysemys > Chrysemys picta. The sequence goes on along the minus strand of NW_027052756.1, from coordinate 52,065 downwards.
TAGATACACTAGAGGGTAGGGATAGGATACAGAGGGACCTAGACACATTAGAGGATTGGGCCGAAAAAAACCTGATGAGGTTCAACAAGGACAAGTGCAGAGTCCTGCACTTAGGACGGAAGAATCCCATGCACTGCTACAGACTAGGGACCGAATGGCTAGGTAGCAGTTCTGCAGAAAAGGACCTAGGGGTCACAGTGGACGAGAAGCTGGATATGAGTCAACAGTGTGCTCTTGTTGCCAAGAAGGCTAACGGCATTTTGGGCTGTATAAGTAGGGGCATTGCCAGCAGATCGAGGAACGTGATCATTCCCCTTTATTCGACATTGGTGAGGCCTCATCTGGAATACTGTGTCCAGTTTTGGGCCCCACACTACAAGAAGGATGTGGAAAAATTGGAAAGAGTTCAGCGGAGGGCAACAAAAATGATTAGGGGTCTGGAGCACATGACTTATGAGGAGAGGCTGAGGGAACTGGGATTGTTTAGTCTCCAGAAGAGAAGAATGAGGGGGGGGATTTGATAGCAGCCTTCAACTACCTGAAGGGGGGGTTCCAAAGAGGATGGAGCTCGGCTGTTCTCAGTGGTGGCAGATGACAGAACAATGGTCTCAAGTTGCAGTGGGGGAGGTCCAGGTTGGATATCAGGAAAAACTATTTCACTAGGAGGGTGGTGAAACACTGGAATGCGTTACCTAGGGAGGTGGTGGAGTCTCCTTCCTTGGAGGTTTTTAAGGCCCGGCTTGACAAAGCCCTGGCTGGGATGATTTAGCTGGGAATTGGTCCTGCTTTGAGCAGGGGGTTGGACTAGATGACCTCTTGAGGTCCCTTCCAACTCTGATATTCTATGATTCTATGATTCTAACAGGGACGTCTGTTTTCTAGTAAAATCAGTAAAAGGAAAGGAGAAAACTTTAAACAGGCTCCTGCTGGCACTCAAATACGTGAACCCTAATACTCTCTCAGTCCTCAAAGAGAGACCTGGAGAAGGAGACTTGCTGAAGTAAAGCCACAAGGGTCTCTGAGGTTTCCCTGGCCCTGCGCCCCTGTCCTGCCTTGCTGATGTCAGCATCTCTCTCTGAGGTAACCACCTCCCTAACACCTTTGACCAATAGGCTGAGCTCCTGCAAAAGGCCTTTGTGATGTCACTGCCACACCCAACCAAACGCTGAAGTGCTAATGTCCTGCTGCTGGCCTGACACTTTGAAGGTTTGAACTACTCTCTGTGGATCACCCCACTCAATGCGTCTTCATTCTAGGAAGCAAGCCGGCTCGACAGTAAAACATCAGAGGCTGCTTCCAATGCTACACTCACTGTTTCCAAAATTAGTAGACTTTATGGCCAGAAGAGACCTTTAGAGCATCTCATCTAAGCCCCTGCATATCATAGGCTTCCTCTATAGTACAATAGTTACTTTTTGGGCACACACATTCCAGAAAGGCATCTAGTCTTCATTCAATGACATCAAGAGATGGAGAATCCACCACTTTCCCTTTTAGTGAGTGCCAGGGGGCTCCATTTCCCCTTCCACTAGCTCCCCGTTTACAGTGAGCCAGAGCAGTACCTGCAGCAGGGAGCGGGAGTTGCTGATGGCCTCAGAGGAACAGCCCCTGCAGTGTCTCAGGAAGCTGGCGCAAGTGCCGGATGATGCTGGTGCATCACTTTGGCCATGACGTCCTCCTGCTGCAAGGGAACGAGAACCTGTCAGAGACTCAAACGCCCCGAGGAATCAGGGGGAATTAAGGGAACCTGGAACCAGCAGTATTTCCACTTAGCACCTGCCCACCACTGAGGGATGAATTCACCTCCTGAACCCCAGAATGGAGTCTTCTTGTCCTTTCTAGTAACCTCCAATACCAACCCCCGTTCTTGTAGGGTGAGCTCCTGCTACCTCCCCCTCAGTGCCCTTGACCGCTGTTCCACCTCCAAACCACAGCTCAAGTTATCAGAACCCTCTTCTCCACCCCCACCCAGGTTGGGCAGGGAGGTGGCTCTAGCAGGGGGGGCAGGAGGGATTCTGGCAGCAGTGAAGTGGGTTGCGGGAAGGTTGAGATCTTGCCACAATTTTGGATCAACTTCCCACAAGGGGAGGTGAAGAGCACCCCCAGCAACACACACATACACACACACACCACTCCTGGTAGTGGGAGGGGAACAGGAGAAAGGACAAAAGAAGTAAGAGATGAAGAGAAAGGAAGGAGGGATGGAGGAAAAGGTAAAACGAAAAGGACAAACCCTAATGTCCCCAGTGATTCTACGGCACAAAATCCCAGGTGGTCTATAAAATTCTGCCACCTTGAACTAGTGTTTTCCATGCCTAGAATTCAGCTGGCACCAGATGGATCAGACTGAGCAGGTTAAAAACCTCTCCAAGGCTCTTACCTTCTCAACAGGCACGTCTGTTTTCTAGTAAAATCAATAAAAGGAGAAAACCCGAAAGAGGTTCCTCCTCGCACTCACATACTTGAACCCTAATACTCTCTGAGTCCTAAAGGGAGACGTCGAGAAGGAGACTTGCTGAAGCAAAGCCACAGGGGTCTCTGAGGTTTCCCAGGCCCTGCGCTCCTGTCCTGCCTGGCTGATGTCAGCATCTCTCTCTCAGGTAACCACCTCCCTAACACCTTTGACATATAGGCTGAGGTCCAGGATAAGGCCTTTGTGATATCACTGCCACACCCAACCAAACCCTAAAGTGCTAATGTCCTGCTACTGGCCTGACACTTTGAAGGTTTGAGCTACTCTCTGTGGATCACCGCACTCAATGCGTCCTCATTCTAGGAAGCAAGCGGGCTAGACAGTAAAACATCAGAGGCTGCTCCCAATGCTACACTCAGTGTTTCCAAAATTAGGAGACTTTATGGCCACAAGAGACCTTTAGAGCATCTAATCTAACCCGCTGCTGATGGCCTCAGAGGCACAAACCCTGCAGTGTCTCTGGAACCTGGCGCAAGTGCCGGATGATGCTGGTGCATCACTTTGGCCGTGACGTCCTCCTGCTGCAAGGGAACGAGAACCTGTCAGAGACTCAAACGCCCCGAGGAATCAGCGGGAATTAAGGGCACCTGGAACCAGCAGTATTTCCACCCAGCACCTGCCCACCACTGAGGAATGAATTCACCTCCTGAACCCCAGAATGGAGTCTTCTTGTCCTTTCTAGTAACCGCCAGTGCCAACCCCCCTCCTTGAAGGATGAGCTCCTGCTATCTCCCCCTCAGTGCCCTTGACAGCTGTTCCACCTCCAAACCACAGCTCAAGTTATTAGTACCTTTGGACACAGACTGGCTAACCTAGTGAGGAGGGCTTTAAACTAGGTTCGACAGGGTCAGGTGAGCAAAACCCACAGGTAAGTGGGGAACATGGAGACCGGGGAGATGGGTCAAAAACGAGAGGGAGTGTGGGCTATATTGTCAGAGGGAAAGGAGGGTCAGGACAAAACTGGGAGGAAAGATCAAACCAGTATCTTAGATGCCTATATACAAATGCGAGAAGTATGGGGAATAAGCAGGAAGAACTGGAAGTGCTAATAAATAAATACAGCTATGACATTGTTGGCATCACTGAAACTTGGTGGGATAATACACATGATTGGAATGTTGGTGTGGATGGGTACAGCTTGCTCAGGAAGGATAGACAGGGGAAAAAGGGAGGAGGTGTTCCCTTGTATATTAAAAATGTACACACTTGGACTGAGGTAGAGATGGACATAGAAGACGGAAGTGTTGAGAGTCTCTGGGTTAGGCTAAAAGGGGTAAAAAACAAGGGAGATGTCATGCTAGGAGTCTACTACAGGCCACCTAACCAGGTGGAAGAGGTGGATGAGGCTTTTTTTAAGCAACTAACAAAATCATCCAAAGCCCAAGATTTGGTGGTGATGGGAGACTTCAACTATCCGGATATATGTTGGGAAAATAACACAGCGGGGCACAGACTATCCAACAAATTCCTGGACTGCATTGGAGACAACTTTTTATTTCAGAAGGTTGAAAAAGCTACTAGGGGGGAAGCTGTTCTAGACTTGATTTTAACAAATAGGGAGGAACTCGTTGAGAATTTGAAAGTAGAAGGCAGCCTGGGTGAAAGTGATCATGAAATCATAGAGTTTGCAATTCTAAGGAAGGGTAGAAGGGAGAACAGCAAAATAGAGACAATGGATTTCAGGAAGGCAGATTTTGGTAAGCTCAGAGAGCTGATAGGTAAGGTCCCATGGGAATAAAGACTGAGGGGAAAAACAACTGAGGAGAGTTGGCAGTTTTTCAAAGGGACGCTATTAAGGGCCCAAAAGCAAGCTATTCCGCTGGTTAGGAAAGATAGAAAATGTGGCAAAAGACCACCTTGGCTTAACCATGAGATCTTGCATGATCTAAAAAATAAAAAGGAGTCATATAAAAAATGGAAACTGGGACAGATTACAAAGGATGAATATAGGCAAACAACACAGGAATGCAGGGGCAAGATTAGAAAGGCAAAGGCACAAAATGAGCTCAAACTAGCTACGGGAATAAAGGGAAACAAGAAGACTTTTTATCAATACATTAGAAGCAAGAGGAAGACCAAAGACAGGGTAGGCCCACTGCTTAGTGAAGAGGGAGAAACAGTAACAGGAAACTTGGAAATGGCGGAGATGCTTAATGACTTTTTTTTTTCGGTCTTCACCGAGAAGTCTGAAGGAATGCCTAACATAGTGAATGCTAAAGGGAAGGGGGTAGGTTTAGCAGATAAAATAAAAAAAGAACAAGTTAAAAATCACTTAGAAAAGTTAGATGCCTGCAAGTCACCCGGGCCTGATGAAATGCATCCTAGAATACTCAAGGAGCTAATAGAGGAGGTATCTGAGCCTCTAGCTATTATCTTTGGAAAATCATGGGAGACGGGAGAGATTCCAGAAGACCGGAAAAGGGCAAATATAGTGCCCATCTATAAAAAGGGAAATAAAAACAACCCAGGAAACTACAGACCCCAGTGAGTTTAACTTCTGTGCCAGGGAAGATAATGGAGCAAGTAATTAAGGAAATCATCTGCAAACACTTGGAAGGTGGTAAGGTGATAGGGAACAGCCAGCATGGATTTGTGAAGAACAAATCATGTCAAACCAATCTGATAGCTTTCTTTGAGAGGATAACGAGCCTTGTGGATAAGGGTGAGGCTGTGGATGTGGTATACCTAGACTTTAGTAAGGCATTTGATACGGTCTCGCATGATATTCTTATTGATAAACTAGGCAAATACAATTTAGATGGGGCTACTATAAGGTGGGTGCATAACTGGCTGGATAACCGTACTCAGAGAGTTGTTATTAATAGTTCCCAATCCTGCTGGAAAGGCATAACGAGTGGGGTATCGCAGGGGTCTGTTTTGGGACCGGCGCTGTTCAATATCTTCATCAACGCCTTAGATATTGGCATAGAAAGTACGCTTATTAAGTTTGCGGATGATACCAAACTGGGAGGGATTGCAACTGCTTTGGAGGACAGGGTCATAATTCAAAATGATCTGGACAAATTGGAGAAATGGTCTGAGTTAAACAGGATGAAGTTTAACAAAGACAAATGCAAAGTGCTCCACTTAGGAAGGAACAATCAGTTTCACACATACAGAATGGGAAGAGACTGTCTAGGAAGGAGTACGGCAGAAAGGGATCTAGGGGCTATAGTGGACCACAAGCTAAATATGAGTCAACAGTGTGATGCTGTTGCAAAAAAAGCAAACCTGATTCTGGGATGTATTAACAAGTGTGTTGTGAGCAAGACACGAGAAGTCATTCTTCCGCTCTACTCTGCTCTGGTTTGGCCTCAGCTGGAGTATTGTGTCCAGTTCTGGGCACCGCATTTTAAAAAAGATGTGGAGAAATTGGAAAGGGTCCAGAGAAGAGCAACAAGAATGATTAAAGGTCTTGAGAACATGACCTATGAAGGAAGGCTGAAAGAATTGGCTTTGTTTAGTTTGGAAAAGAGAAGACTGAGAGGAGACATGATAGCAGTTTTCAGGTATTTAAAAGGGTGTCATAAGGAGGAGGGAGAAAACTTGTTCACCTTAGCCTCTAAGGATAGAACCAGAAGCAATGGGTCTAAACTGCAGCAAGGGAGGTCTAGGTTGGACATTAGGAAAAAGTTCCTAACTGTCAGGGTGGTTAAACACTGGAATAAATTGCCGAGGGAGGTTGTGGAATCTCCATCTCTTGAGATATTTAAGAGTAGGTTAGATAAATGTCTATCAGGGATGGTATTTGGTCTCATAGACTCATAGACTTTAAGGTCAGAAGGGACCATTATGATCATCTGGTCTGACCCCCTGCATGCTGCAGGCCACAAGACCCTTCCCTGGACTGTGCCGTTGAAGTCCCCAATCCTGTGTTTTAGTGACTTCAATCGGCAGGGACCCTCCTGCTAGTGATCCCTGCCCCATGCTGCGGAGGAAGGCGAAAAACCTCCAGAGGCTCAGCCAATCTACCCTGGAGGAAAATTCCTTCCCGAGCCAAAATATGGCGATCAGTAATACCCCGAGCATGTAGGCAAGAGTCTCTAGCCTGACCCTTGTTTGCCATTATGCTATTTACGTACCATTGCTTGGTTTTCATAGAATCATAGAATATCAGAGTTGGAAGGGACCTCAAGAGGTCATCTAGTCCAACCCCCTGCTCAAAGCAGGACCAATTCCCAGCTAAATCATCCCAGCCAGGGCTTTGTCAAGCCGGGCCTTAAAAACCTCCAAGGAAGGAGACTCCACCACCTCCCTAGGTAACGCATTCCAGTGTTTCACCACCCTCCTAGTGAAATAGTTTTTCCTGATATCCAACCTGGACCTCCCCCACCGCAACTTGAGACCATTGCTCCTTGTTCTGTCATCTGCCACCACTGAGAACAGCCGAGCTCCATCCTCTTTGGAACCCCCCTTCAGGTAGTTGAAGGCTGCTATCAAATCCCCCCTCATTCTTCTCTTCTGGAGACTAAACAATCCCAGTTCTCTCAGCCTCTCCTCATAAGTCATGTGCTCCAGACCCCTAATCATTTTTGTTGCCCTCCGCTGGACTCTTTCCAATTTTTCCACATCCTTCTTGTAGTGTGGGGCCCAAAACTGGACACAGTATTCCAGATGAGGCCTCACCAATGTTGAATAAAGGGGAACGATCACGTTCCTCGATCTGCTGGCAATGCCCCTACTTATACAGCCCAAAATGCCGTTAGACTTCTTGGCAACAAGAGCACACTGTTGACTCATATCCAGCTTCTCGTCCACTGTGACCCCTAGGTCCTTTTCAGCCGAACTGCTACTTAGCCATTCGGTCCCTAGTCTGTAGCAGTGCATGGGATTCTTCCGTCCTAAGTGCAGGACTCTGCACTTGTCCTTGTTGAACCTCATCAGGTTTTTTTCTGCCCAATCCTCTAATTTGTCTAGGTCCCTCTGTATCCGATCCCTACCCTCTAGTGTATCTACCACGCCTCCTAGTTTAGTGTCATCTGCAAACTTGCTGAGAGTGGAGTCCACACCATCCTCCAGATCATTAATAAAGATATTAAACAAAACCGGCCCCAGGACCGACCCTTGGGGCACTCCACTTGAAACCGGCTGCCAACTAGACATGGAGCCATTGATCACTACCCGTTGAGCCCGACGATCTAGCCAGCTTTCTATCCACCTTACAGTCCATTCATCCAGCCCATACTTCTTTAACTTGGTGGCAAGAATACTGTGCGAGACAGTATCAAAAGCTTTGCTAAAGTCAAGAAATAACACATCCACTGCTTTCCCCTCATCCACAGAGCCAGTTATCTCATCATAGAAGGCAATTAGGTTAGTCAGGCACGACTTCCCCTTCGTGAATCCATGCTGACTGTTCCTGATCACTTTCCTTTCCTCTAAATGTTTCATAATTGATTCCTTGAGGACCTGCTCCATAATTTTTCCAGGGACTGAGGTGAGGCTGACTGGCCTGTAGTTCCCCGGATCCTCCTTCCTCCCTTTTTTAAAGATGGGCACGACATTAGCCTTTTTCCAGTCATCCGGGACATCCCCCGATCGCCATGAGTTTTCAAAAATAATGGCTAATGGCTCTGCAATCTCACCCGCCAACTCCTTTAGCACCCTCGGATGCAGCGCATCCGGCCCCATGGACTTGTGCACGTCCAGTTTTTCTAAATAGTCCCGAACCACTTCTTTCTCCACAGAGGGCTGGTCACCTTCTCCCCATGCTGTACTGCCCAGTGCAGCAATCTGGGAGCTGACCTTGTGCGTGAAGACAGAGGCAAAAAAATCATTGAGTACATTAGCTTTTTCCACATCCTCGGTCACTAGGTTGCCTCCCTCATTCAGTAAGGGGCCCACACTTTCCTTGATTTTCTTCTTGTTGCTAACATACCTGAAGAAACCCTTCTTGTTACTCTTAACATCTCTTGCTAACTGCAACTCCAAGTGTGATTTGGCCTTCCTGATTTCACTCCTGCACGCCTGAGCAATATTTTTATACTCCTCCCTGGTCATTTGTCCAATCTTCCACTTCTTATAAGCCTTTTTTTGCATTTAAGATCAGCAAGGATTTCACTGTTTAGCCAAGCTGGTCGCCTGCCATATTTACTATTCTTTCTACACATCGGGATGGTTTGTTCCTGCAACCTCAATAAGGATTCTTTAAAATACAGCCAGCTCTCCTGGACCCCTTTGCCCTTCATGTTATTCTCCCAGGGGATCCTGCCCATCTGTTCCCTGAGGGAGTCAAAGTCTGCTTTTCTGAAGTCCAGGGTCCATATTCTGCTGCTCTCCTTTCTTCCTTGTGTCAGGATCCTGAACTCGACCATCTCATGGTCACTGCCTCCCAGGTTCCCATCCACTTTTGCTTCCCCTACTAGTTCTTCCCTGTTTGTGAGCAGCAGGTCAAGAAAAGCTTTGCCCCTAGTTGGTTCCTCCAGCACTTGCACCAGGAAATTGTCCCCTACGCTTTCCAAAAATTTCCTGGATTGCCTGTGCACCGCTGTATTGCTCTCCCAGCAGATATCAGGGGGATTAAAGTCTCCCATGAGAACCAGGGCCTGCGATCTAGCAACTTCTGCTAGTTGCCAGAAGAAAGCCTCGTCCACCTCATCCCCCTGGTCTGGTGGTCTATAGCAGACTCCGACCACGACATCACCCTTGTTGCTCCCACTTCTCAACTTTATCCAGAGACTCTCAGGTTTTTCTGCAGTATCATACCGGAGCTCTGAGCAGTCATACTCCTCTCTTACATACAACGCAACTCCCCCACCTTTTCTGCCCTGCCTGTCCTTCCTGAACAGTTTATATCCATCCATGACAGTACTCCAGTCATGTGAGTTATCCCACCAAGTCTCTGTTATTCCAATCACATCATAGTTCCCTGACTGTGCCAGGACTTCCAGTTCTCCCTGCTTGTTTCCTAGGCTTCTTGCATTTGTGTATAGGCACTTAAGATAACTCAATGATCGTCCCTCTTTCTCAGCATGAGACAGGAGTCCTCCCCTCTTGCGCTCTCCTGCTTGTGCTTCCTCCCAGGATCCCATTTCCCCACTTACCTCAGGGCTTTGGTCTCCTTCCCCCGGTGAACCTAGTTTAAAGCCCTCCTCACTAGGTTAGCCAGCCTGCTGGCGAAGATGCTCTTCCCTCTCTTCGTTAGGTGGAGCCCGTCTCTGCCTAGCACTCCTTCTTCTTGGAACACCATCCCATGGTCGAAGAATCCAAAGCCTTCTCTCCGACACCACCTGCGTAGCCATTCGTTGACTTCCACGATTCGACGGTCTCTACCCCGGCCTTTTCCTTGCACAGGGAGGATGGACGAGAACACCACTTGCGCCTCAAACTCCTTTATCCTTCTTCCCAGAGCCACGTAGTCTGCAGTGATCCGCTCAAGGTCATTCTTGGCAGTATCATTGGTGCCCACGTGGAGAAGCAGGAAGGGGTAGCGATCCGAGGGCTTGATGAGTCTCGGCAGTCTCTCCGTCACATCGTGTATCCTAGCTCCTGGCAAGCAGCAGACCTCTCGGTTTTCCCGGTCAGGGCGGCAGATAGATGACTCAGTCCCCCTGAGGAGGGGACTCGGCTACTATGTTTTACCCTTAAACCATTCCCTCCATAAACTTATCCAACTTAATCTTAAAACCAGACAGGTCCGTCGCCCCCACCGTTTCCCTCGGAAGGCCGTTCCAATATTTCACCCCTCTGACGGTCAGAAACCTTCGTCTGATTTCAAGCCTGAACTTCCCCACGGCCAGTTTATATCCATTGGTTCTCGTGTCCACATTAGTACTCAGCTGAAATAATTCCTCTCCCTCCCTTGTACTTATCCCTCTGATATATTTAAAGATAGCAATCATATCCCCCCTCAGCCTTCGTTTTGTCAGACTAAACAACCCGAGCTCCTCTAATCTCTTTTCATACGACAGGTTTTCCATTCCTCTGATCATCCTAGTCGCCCTTCTCTGCACCCGTTCCAATTTGAGTTCATCTTTTTTAAACATGGGAGACCAGAACTACACACAGTACTCCAAATGAGGTCTCACCAGCGCCGTATACAACGGAAGCAGGACCTCCTTATCCCTACTAGATATACCTCGCCTAATACATCCCAAGACCGCATTGGCTTTTTTCACAGCCACGTCACATTGTCGACTCATAGTCATCCTGCGGTCTACAAGGACCCCTAGGTCCTTCTCCTCTTCCGTTACTTCTAACCAATGCGTCCCCATCTTGTAACTAAAATTGTTATTAGTCATCCCCAAGTGCATCACCTTACACTTTTCACTATTAAATTTCATCTTATTTCTGACACTCCAATTCACAAGCTCATTCAAGTCTCCCTGCAGAATATCCCTATCCTCCTCCGAATTTGCAACTCCTCCCACCTTCGTATCATCCGCAAACTTTATCAGCCCACTCTTGCAATCGGTTCCGAGGTCAGTTATAAATAGATTAAATAAAATGGGTCCCAAAACCGAACCTTGAGGCACTCCACTAGTAACCTCCCTCCAACCCGACAGTTCACCCTTTAATACGACCCGCTGCATTCTCCCCATTAACCAATTCTTTATCCACCTCTGGATTTTCATATCGATCTCCATGTTTTCCAGTTTAACCAATAACTCCTCATGGGGTACAGTATCAAACGCTTTACTGAAATCCAGGTATATTAGGTCCACCGCATTTCCCTTATCTAATAAGTCCGTTACATGGTCCTGCCATGCGGGCAGGGGACTGGACTCGATGACCTCTCGAGGTCCCTTCCAGTCCTAGAATCTATGAACGTATGAAAAAAACACTGTTCTCCACCCCCACCCAGGTTGGCCAGGGAGGCGGCTCTAGCAGGGGGGGCAGGAGGGATTCTGGCAGCAGTGAAGTGGGTTGCGGGGAAGTTGAGATCTTGCCCCAAGTCATCCCAGACACTAATGCTAAGCCACAGGATGGCAGCATCTAGTGTCAGTGGAGTCCAAACACTATTTCAACCCCACAGTTTTCGATGAACTTCCCACAATGGGAGGTGATGAGCACCCCCAGCAACACACACACACACACACACACACACACACACACCACTCCTGGTGGTGTGAGGGGAACAGGAGAAAGGACAAAAGAAGTAAGAGATGAAGAGAAAGGAAGGAGGGATGGAGGAAAAGGTAAAACAAAAAGGACAAACCCTAATGTCCCCAGTGATTCTACGGCACAAAATCCAAGGGATGGAATAAAATTCTGCCATCTTAAACTACTGTTTTCCATGCCTAGAATTCAGCTGGCACCACGTGGATCAGACTGAGCAGCTGCCAAAACCTCTTGGAGGCTCTTACCTTCTAAACAGGGACATCTGTTTTCTAGTAAAATCAGTAAAAGGAAAGGAGAAAACTCGAAAGAGGCTCCTGCACGCACTCACGTACGTGAACCCTAATACTCTCTCAGTCCTCAAAGAAAGACCCCGAGAAGGAGACTTGCTGAAGCAAAGCCACAGGGTCTCTGAGGTTTCCCTGGCCCTGTGCTCCTGTCCTGCCAGGCTGATGTCAGCATCTCTCTCTGAGGTCACCACCTCCCTAAGACATTTGACCAATAAGCTGACATCCTGCAAAAGGCCTTTGTGATGTCACTGCCACACCCAACCAAACCCTCAAGTGCTAATGTCCTGCTGCTGGCCTGACACTTTGAAGGTTTGAGGTTGTCATAACTATAAAGGGAAGGGTAACAGCTGTCCTGTGTACAGTACTATAAAATCCTCCTGGCCAGAGACTCCAAAATCCTTTTCCCTCTAAAGGGTTAAGAAGCTCAGGTAACCTGGCTGGCATCTGACCTAAAGGACCAATAAGGGGACAAGATACTTTCAAATCTTGGGGAGGGGAAGGCTTTTGTTTGTGTTCTTTGTTTGTGTGGGTGTTCGCCCTCGGGACTGAGAGGGACCAGACATCAATCCAGGTTCTCCACATCTTTCTAAACAAGTCTCTCCTATTTCAAACAAGGCGTGTTAGTTTTCCTTTGTTTTCTCAACTTGTAAATGTACCTTTTACTAGAGTGTTTATCTTTGTTTGCTGTACTTTGAACCTAAGACTAGAGGGGAGTCCTCTGAGCTCTTTAAGTTTGATTACCCTGTAAGGTTAATTTCCATACTGATTTTACAGAGATGTTTTTTACCTTTTTCTTTAATTAAAAGCCTTATTTTTAAGAACCTGATTGATTTTTCCTTGTTTTAAGATCCAAGGAGTTTGGATCTTGATTCACCAGGAGTTGGTGGGAGGAAGGAGGGGAATGGTTAATTTCTCCTTCTTTTAGATCCAAGGGGGTTGGATCTGTATTCACCAGAAGTTGGTGGGAGGAAGGAGGGGGGACGGTTTATTTCTCCTTGTTTTAAGATCCAAGGGGTTTGGATCTGTATTCACCAGGGAATTGCTGAAAGGTTTCTCAAGGCTACCCAGGGGAGGAAATTAGCCTTGGGATGGTGGTTAAGCTTACAAGTTTTCATGCAGGCCCCTACATTTGTACCCTAAACTTCAAAGAAGGGATACAGCCTTGACACAGGTACTCTCTGTGGATCACCCCACTCAATGCGTCTTCATTCTAGGAAGCAAGACGGCTAGACAGTAAAACATCACAGGCTGCTCCCAATACTACACTCAGTGTTTCCAAAATTTGTAGACTTTATGGCCACAAGAGACCTTTAGAGCATCTCATCTAAGCCCCTGCATATCATAGGCCTCCTGTATAGTACAATAGTTACTTTTTGGGCACACACATTCCAGAAAGGCATCTAGTCTTCATTCAATGACATCAAGAGATGGAGAATCCACCACTTTCCCTTTTAGTGAGTGCCAGGGGGCTCCATTTCCCCTTCCACTAGCTCGCCATTTACAGGGAGACAGAGCAGTACCTGCAGCAGGGAGCGGGAGTTGCTGAAGGCCTCAGAGGCGCAGCCCCTGCAGTGTCTCAGGCACCTGGCGCAAGTGGCGGATGATGCGGGTGCATCACTTTGGCCGTGACGTCCTCCTCCTGCAAGGGAACGAGAACCTGTCAGAGACTCAAACGCCCCGAGGAATCAGGGGGAATTAAGGGCACCTGGAACCAGCAGTATTTAAACTGACTACCTGCCCACCACTGAGGGATGAATTCACCTCCTGAACCCCAGAATGGAGTCTTCTTGTCCTTTCTAGTATCCTCCAGTGCCAACCCACCACCTTGTAGGGTGAGCTCCTGCTACCTCCCCCTCAGTACCCTTGACAGCTGTTCTACCTCCAAACCACAGCTCAAGTTATCAGAACCCTCTTCTCCACCCCAACCCAGGTTGCGCAGGGAGGCGGCCCTAGCAGGGGGGGCAGGAGGGATTCTGCCAGCAGTGAAGTGGGTTGCGGGGAAGTTGAGATCTTGCCCCAAGTTGTCCCAGACACTAATGCTAAGCCACAGGATGGCAGCATCTAGTGTCAGTGGAGTCCAAGCACTATTTGAACCCGACAGATTTGGATCAACTTCCCACAAGGGGAGGTGAAGAGCACCCCCAGGAACACACACACCACTCCTGGAGGTGGGAGGGGAACAAGAGAAAGGACAAAAGAAGTAAGAGATGAAGAGAAAGGAAGGAGGGATGGAGGAAAAGGTAAAACGAAAAGGACAAGCCCTAGTGTCCCCAGTGATTCCACGGGACAAAATTCCAGGGAGGGAAGAAAATTCTGCCACCTTAAACTACTGTTTTCCATGCCGAGAATTCAGCTGGCACCAGATGGATCAGACTGAGCAGGTTCCAAAACCTCTTGGAGGCTCTTACCTTCTAATTTTCAAGTAAAATCAGTAAAAGGAAAGGAGAAAACTTGAAAGAGGCTCCTGCTCGCACTCACATACGTCAACCCTAACACTCTCTCAGTCCTCAAAAAGAAACCTCGAGAAGAAGACTTGCTGAAGCAAAGCCACAGGGGTCTCTGAGGTTTCCCTGGTCGTAAGCCCCTGTCCTCCCTGGCTGAAGACAGCATCTCTCTCTGAGGTCACCACCTCCCTAACACCTTTGACCAGTACGCTGAGGTCCTTGAAAAAGCCTTTGTGATATCACTGCCACACCCAACCAAACCCTAAAGTGCTCATGTCCTGCTGCTGGCCTGACACTTTGAAGGTTTGAGCTACGCTCTGTGGATCACACCACAAAATTCGTCTTCATTCTAGGAAGCAAGCTAGCTAGACAGTAAAACATCAGAGGCTGCTCCCAATACTACACTCAGTGTTTCCAAAAGTAGGAGACTTTCTGGTCAGAAGAGACCTTTACAGCATCTCATCTAACCCCCTCCATATCATAGGCTTCCAGTATAGTACAATAGTTACTTTTTGGGCACACACATTGCAGAAAGGCATCTAGTCTTCATTCAATGACATCAAGAGTTGGAGAATCCACCACTTTCCCTTTTAGTGAGTGCCAGGGGGCTCCATTTCCCCTTCCACTAGCTCCCCATTTACAGTGAGCCAGAGCAGTACCTGCAGCCGGGAGAGGGAGTTGCTAAGGCCTCAGAGGAACAGCCCCTGCAGTGTCTCAGGCACATGGCGTAAGTGCCGGATGATGCGGAGCTGGTGCATCCCTTTGGCCGTGACGTCCTCCTCCTGCAAGGGAACGAGAACCTGTCAGAGACTCAAATGCCCCGAGGAATCAGGGGCAATTAAGGACACCTGGAACCAGCAGTATTTACACCCAGCACCTGCCCACCACTGAGGGATGAATTCACCTCCTGAACCCCAGAATGGAGTCGTCTTCTCCTTTCTAGTAATCTCCAGTGCCAACCCCCGTCCTTGTAGGGTGAGCTCCTGCTACCTCCCCCTCAGTGCCCTTGACAGCTGTTCCACCTCCAAACCACAGCTCAAGTTATCAGGACCCTCTTCTCCACCCCCACCCAGGTTGGGCAGGGAGGCAGCTCTAGCAGGGGGGGCAGGTGGGATTCTGGCAGCAGTGAAGTGGGTTGCGGGGAGGTTGAGATCTTGCCCCAAGTCATCCCAGACACTAATGCTAAACCACACGATGGCAGCATCTAGTGTCAGTGGAGTCCAAGCACTATTTCAACCATACAGTTTTGGATCAACTCCCAACAAGGGGAGGTGAAGAGCACCCCCAGCAACACACACACACACACACACACACACACACACACACACACACGTATATATACCACTCCTGGTGGTGGGAGGGGAACAAGAGAAAGGACAAAAGAAGTAAGAGATAAAGAGAAAGGAAGGAGGGATGGAGGAAAAGGTAAAACGAAAAGGACAAACCCTAATGTCCCCAGTGATTCTACCAGACAAAATTACAGGGAGGGATTAAAATTCTGCCACCTTGAACTAGTGTTTTCTATGTCTAGAATTCAGCTGGCACCAGATGGATCAGACTGAGCAGGTTCCAAAACCTCTTGGAGGCTCTTACTTTCTAAACAGGGATGTCTGTTTTCTAGTAAAATCAGTAAAAGGAAAGGAGAAAACTCGAAAGAGGCTCCTGCTCACACTCACATACGTCAACCCTAACACTCTCTCAGTCCTCAAAGAGAGACCTCGAGAAGGAGACTTGCTGAAGCAAAGCCACAGGGGTCTCTGAGGTTTCCTTGGCCCTGTGCTCCTGTCCTGCCAGGCTGATGTCAGCATCTCTCTCGGAGGTCACCACCTCCCTAACACCTTTGACCAATAGGCCGACGTCCTGCAAAAGGCCTTTGTGATATCACTGCCACACCCACCCTTCCCCGGAAGTGCTAATGTCCTGCTGCTGGCCTGACACTTTGAAGGTTTCAGCTACTCTCTGTGGATCACCCCACTCAATGCCTGTTCATTCTAGGAAGCAAGCCGGCTAGACGGTAAAACATCAGAGGCTGCTCCCAATGCTACACTCAGTGTTTCCAAAATTAGGGGACTTTATGGCCAGAAGAGACCTTTAGAGCATCTCATCTAAGCCCCTGCATATCATAGGCCTCCTGTATAGTACAATAGTTACTTTTTGGGCACACACATTCCAGAAAGGCATCTAGTCTTCATTCAATGACATCAAGAGATGGAGAATCCACCACTTTCCCTTTTAGTGAGTGCCAGGGGGCTCCATTTCCCCTTCCACTAGTTCCCCATTTACAGTGAGACAGAGCAGTACCTGCAGCAGGGAGCGGGAGTTGCTGAAAGACTCAGAGGAACAGCCCCTGCAGTGTCTCAGGCACCTGGCACAAGTGCCGGATGATGCGGGTGCATCACTTTGGCCGTGACGTCCTCCTGCTGCAAGGGAACGAGAACCTGTCAGAGACTCAAACGCCCCGAGGAATCAGGGGGAATTAAGGGCACCGGGAACCAGCAGTATTTCCACTCAGCACCTGCCCACCGCTGAGGGATGAATTCACCTCCTGAACCCCAGAATGGAGTCTTCTTGTCCTTTCTAGTAACCTCCAGTGCCAAATCCCCTCCTTGAAGGGTGAGCTGCTGCTACCTCCCTCTCAGTGCCCTTGACAGATGTTCCACCACCAAACCACAGCTCAAGTTATCAGAACCCTCTTCTCCACCCCCACCCAGGTTGGCCAGGGAGGCGGCTCTAGCAGGGGTGGCAGGAGGGATTCTGCCAGCAGTGAAGTGGTTTCCGGGGAGGTTGAGATCTTGCCCCAAGTCATCCCAGACACTAATGCTAATCCACACGATGGCAGCATCTAGTGTCAGTGGAGTCCAAGCACTATTTCAACCACACAGGTTTGGATGAACTCCCCACAAAGGGAGGTGAAGAGCACCCCCAGCAACACACAAACACACACACACACACAAACCACTCCCGGTGGTGGGAGGGGAACAGGAGAAAGGACAAAAGAAGTAAGAGATGAAGAGAAAGGAAGGAGGGATGGAGGAAAAGGTAAAATGAAAAGGACAAACACTAATGTCCCCAGTGATTCTACGGGACAAAATCACAGGGAGGGAATAAAATTCTGCCACCTTGAACTAGTGTTTTCCATGCTTAGAATTCAGCTGGCACCAGGTGGATCAGACTGAACAGGATACAAACCTCTCCGAGGCACGCACTTTCCTCAAAGAGAGACCTCAAGGAGGAGACTTGCTGAAGCAAAGCCAGAGGGGTCTCTGAGGTTTCCCTGGCCCTCATGTCAGCATCTCTCTCTGATGTCAGCATCTCTCTCTGAGGTCACCACCTCCCTAACACATTTGACCAATAAGCTGACGTCCTGCAAAAGGCCTTTGTGGTGTCACTGCCACACCCAACCAAACCCTGAAGTGCTAATGTCCTCCTGCTGGCCTGACACTTTGAAGGTTTGAGCTACTCTGTGTGAATCACCCCACTCAATGGGTCTTCATTCTAGGAAGCAAGCCGGCTAGACAATAAAACATCAGAGGCTGCTCCCAATGCCACACTCACTGTTTCCAAAATTACTACACTTTATGGCCAGAAGAGACCTTTAGAGCATCTCATCTAAGCCCCTGCATATCATGGGCCTCCTGTATAGTACAATAGTTACTTTTTGGGCACAAACATTCCAGAAAGGCATCTAGTCTTCATTCAATGACATCAAGAGATGGAGAATCCACCACTTTCCCTTTTAGTGAGTGCCGGGGGCTCCATTTCCCCTTCCACTAGCTCGCCATTTACAGGGAGACAGAGCAGTACCTGCAGCAGGGAGCGGGAGTTGCTGAAGGCCTCAGAGGCGCAGCCCCTGCAGTGTCTCAGGCACCTGGCGCAAGTGGCGGATGATGCGGGTGCATCACTTTGGCCGTGACGTCCTCCTCCTGCAAGGGAACGAGAACCTGTCAGAGACTCAAACGCCCCGAGGAATCAGGGGGAATTAAGGGCACCTGGAACCAGCAGTATTTAAACTGACTACCTGCCCACCACTGAGAGATGAATTCACCTCCTGAACCCCAGAATGGAGTCTTCTTGTCCTTTCTAGTAACCTCCAGTGCCAACCCACCACCTTGTAGGGTGAGCTCCTGCTACCTCCCCCTCAGTACCCTTGACAGCTGTTCTACCTCCAAACCACAGCTCAAGTTATCAGAACCCTCTTCTCCACCCCAACCCAGGTTGCGCAGGGAGGCGGCCCTAGCAGGGGGGGCAGGAGGGATTCTGCCAGCAGTGAAGTGGGTTGCGGGGAAGTTGAGATCTTGCCCCAAGTTGTCCCAGACACTAATGCTAAGCCACAGGATGGCAGCATCTAGTGTCAGTGGAGTCCAAGCACTATTTGAACCCGACAGTTTTGGATCAACTTCCCACAAGGGGAGGTGAAGAGCACCCCCAGAAACACACACACCACTCCTGGAGGTGGGAGGGGAACAAGAGAAAGGACAAAAGAAGTAAGAGATGAAGAGAAAGGAAGGAGGGATGGAGGAAAAGGTAAAACGAAAAGGACAAACCCTAGTGTCCCCAGTGATTCCACGGGACAAAATTCCAGGGAGGGAAGAAAATTCTGCCACCTTAAACTACTGTTTTCCATGCCGAGAATTCAGCTGGCACCAGATGGATCAGACTGAGCAGCTGCCAAAACCTCTTGGAGGCTCTTACCTTCTAATTTTCAAGTAAAATCAGTAAAAGGAAAGGAGAAAACTCGAAAGAGGCTCCTGCTCGCACTCACATACGTCAACCCTAACACTCTCTCAGTCCTCAAAAAGAAACCTCGAGAAGGAGACTTGCTGAAGCAAAGCCACAGGGGTCTCTGAGGTTTCCCTGGTCGTAAGCCCCTGTCCTCCCTGGCTGAAGACAGCATCTCTCTCTGAGGTCACCACCTCCCTAACACCTTTGACCAGTACGCTGAGGTCCTTGAAAAAGCCTTTGTGATATCACTGCCACACCCAACCAAACCCTAAAGTGCTCATGTCCTGCTGCTGGCCTGACACTTTGAAGGTTTGAGCTACGCTCTGTGGATCACACCACAAAATTCGTCTTCATTCTAGGAAGCAAGCTAGCTAGACAGTAAAACATCAGAGGCTGCTCCCAATACTACACTCAGTGTTTCCAAAAGTAGGAGACTTTCTGGCCAGAAGAGACCTTTACAGCATCTCATCTAACCCCCTCCATATCATAGGCTTCCAGTATAGTACAATAGTTACTTTTTGGGCACACACATTCCCGAAAGGCATCAATGACATCAAGAGTTGGAGGATCCACCACTTTCCCTTTTAGTGAGTGCCAGGGGGCTCCATTTCCCCTTCCACTAGCTCCCCATTTACAGTGAGCCAGAGCAGTACCTGCAGCCGGGAGAGGGAGTTGCTAAGGCCTCAGAGGAACAGCCCCTGCAGTGTCTCAGGCACATGGCGTAAGTGCCGGATGATGCGGAGCTGGTGCATCCCTTTGGCCGTGACGTCCTCCTCCTGCAAGGGAACGAGAACCTGTCAGAGACTCAAATGCCCCGAGGAATCAGGGGCAATTAAGGACACCTGGAACCAGCAGTATTTACACCCAGCACCTGCCCACCACTGAGGGATGAATTCACCTCCTGAACCCCAGAATGGAGTCGTCTTCTCCTTTCTAGTAATCTCCAGTGCCAACCCCCGTCCTTGTAGGGTGAGCTCCTGCTACCTCCCCCTCAGTGCCCTTGACAGCTGTTCCACCTCCAAACCACAGCTCAAGTTATCAGGACCCTCTTCTCCACCCCCACCCAGGTTGGGCAGGGAGGCAGCTCTAGCAGGGGGGGCAGGTGGGATTCTGGCAGCAGTGAAGTGGGTTGCGGGGAGGTTGAGATCTTGCCCCAAGTCATCCCAGACACTAATGCTAAACCACACGATGGCAGCATCTAGTGTCAGTGGAGTCCAAGCACTATTTCAACCATACAGTTTTGGATCAACTCCCAACAAGGGGAGGTGAAGAGCACCCCCAGCAACACACACACACACACACACACACACACACACACACACACAGACACACACACGTATATATACCACTCCTGGTGGTGGGAGGGGAACAAGAGAAAGGACAAAAGAAGTAAGAGATAAAGAGAAAGGAAGGAGGGATGGAGGAAAAGGTAAAACGAAAAGGACAAACCCTAATGTCCCCAGTGATTCTACCAGACAAAATTACAGGGAGGGATTAAAATTCTGCCACCTTGAACTAGTGTTTTCTATGTCTAGAATTCAGCTGGCACCAGATGGATCAGACTGAGCAGGTTCCAAAACCTCTTGGAGGCTCTTACTTTCTAAACAGGGATGTCTGTTTTCTAGTAAAATCAGTAAAAGGAAAGGAGAAAACTCGAAAGAGGCTCCTGCTCACACTCACATACGTCAACCCTAACACTCTCTCAGTCCTCAAAGAGAGACCTCGAGAAGGAGACTTGCTGAAGCAAAGCCACAGGGGTCTCTGAGGTTTCCTTGGCCCTGTGCTCCTGTCCTGCCAGGCTGATGTCAGCATCTCTCTCGGAGGTCACCACCTCCCTAACACCTTTGACCAATAGGCCGACGTCCTGCAAAAGGCCTTTGTGATATCACTGCCACACCCACCCTTCCCCGGAAGTGCTAATGTCCTGCTGCTGGCCTGACACTTTGAAGGTTTCAGCTACTCTCTGTGGATCACCCCACTCAATGCCTGTTCATTCTAGGAAGCAAGCCGGCTAGACGGTAAAACATCAGAGGCTGCTCCCAATGCTACACTCAGTGTTTCCAAAATTAGGGGACTTTATGGCCAGAAGAGACCTTTAGAGCATCTCATCTAACCCCTTGCATACCATAGGCTTGCTGTATAGTACAATAGTTACTTTTTGGGCACACACATTGCAGAAAGGCATCTAGTCTTCCTTCAATGACATCAAGAGATGGAGAATCCACCACTTTCCCTTTTAGTGAGTGCCAGGGGGCTCCATTTCCCCTTCCACTAGCTCCCCATTTACAGTGAGCCAGAGCAGTACCTGCAGCAGGGAGCGGGAGTTGCTGATGGCCTCAGAGGCACAGCCCCTGCAGTGTCTCAGGAATCTGGTGCAAGTGCCGGATGATGCGGAGCTGGTGCATCACTTTTGGCCGTGACGTCCTCCTGCTGCAAGGGAACGAGAACCTGTCCGAGACTCAAACGCCCCGAGGAATCAGCGGGAATTAAGGGCACCTGGAACCAGCACTACTTCCACCCATCACCTGCCCACCACTGAGGGATAAATTCACCTCCTGAACCCCAGAATGGAGTCTTCTTGTCCTTTCTAGTAACCTCCAGTGCCAACCCCCCTCCTTGAAGGATGAGCTCCTGCTATCTCCCCCTCAGTGCCCTTGACAGCTGTTCCACCTCCAAACCACAGCTCAAGTTATTAGTACCTTTGGACACAGACTGGCTAACCTAGTGAGGAGGGCTTTAAACTAGGTTCGACGGGGACAGGTGAGCAAAGCCCACAGGTAAGTGGGGAACATGGAGACCAGGCAGATGGGTCAAAAACGAGAGGGAGTGTGGGCTATATTGTCAGAGGGAAAGGAGGGTCAGGACAAAACTGGGAGGAAAGATCAAACCAGTATCTTAGATGCCTATATACAAATGCGAGAAGTATGGGGAATAAGCAGGAAGAACTGGAAGTGCTAATAAATAAATACAACTATTCACTCAGAGTATGTATTAATACCTGGGGGAGCAAACAACTGTGCATATCTCTCTATCAGTGTTATAGAGGGCGAACAATTTATGAGTTTGCCCTGCATAAACTTTATGCATAAACTTTATGCAGGGTAAAACGGATTTATCTGGGTTTAGACCCCATTGGGAGTTGGGCATCTGAGTGCTAAAGACAAGCGCACTTCTGTACGCTGTTTTCAGGTAACTTGCAGCTTTGGGACAGGAGATTCAGACCCTGGATCTGTGTCTGGAGCCAGACGGTCGGATAGAGACAAGCACCTACAAGATCTCTATCAAGCATTCTTAAAACTACAATATCCACCTGCTGAAGTGAAAAAACAGATTGACAGAGCCAGACGAGTACCCAGAAGTCACCTCCTACAAGACAGGCCCAACAAAGAAAATAACAGAACACCACTAGCTGTCACCTTCAGCCCCCAACTAAAACCTCTCCAGCGCATCATCAGAGATCTACAACCTATCCTGAAAGATGATCCTTTACTCTCACAGATCTTGGGAGGCAGACCTGTCCTCGCTTACAGACAACCCCCCAACCTAAAGCAAATACTCACCAGCAACCACACATCACTGAACAAAACCACTAACCAAGGAACCTATCCTTGTAACAAACCCCGATGTCAACTCTGTCCACATATCTATTCCAGTGACATCATCATAGGACCTAATCACATCAGCCATACCATCAGGGGCTCGTTCACCTGCACATCTACCAATGTGATATATGCCATCATGTGCCAGCAATGCCCCTCTGCCATGTACATTGGCCAAACCGGACAGTCTCTACGCAAAAGAATTAATGGACACAAATCTGACATCAGGAATCAAAATACTCAAAAACCAGTGGGAGAACACTTTAACCTGTCTGGTCATTCAGTGACAGACCTGCGGGTGGCTATATTACAACAGAAAAACTTCAAAAACAGACTCCAACGAGAAACTGCTGAGCTAGAATTGATATGCAAACTAGACACAATCAACTCCGGTTTGAATAAGGACTGGGAATGGTTGAGCCATTACAAACATTGAATCTATCTCCCCTTGTAAGGATTCTCACACTTGTTATCTAACTGTCTGTACTGGGCTAGCTTGATTATCACTTCAAAAGTTTTTTTTCTCTTAATTAATTGGCCTCTCAGAGGTGGTAAGACAACTCCCACCTGTTTATGCTCTCTGTATGTGTGTATATATATCTCCTCAATATATGTTCCATTCTATATGCATCCGAAGAAGTGGGCTGTAGTCCACGAAAGCTTATGCTCTAATAAATTTGTTAGTCTCTAAGGTGCCACAAGTCCTCCTGTTCTTCTTTTTGCAAATACAACTATGACATTGTTGGCATCACTGAAACTTGGTGGGATAATACACATGATTGGAATGTTGGTGTGGATGGGTACAGCTTGCTCAGGAAGGATAGACAGGGGAAAAAGGGAGGAGGTGTTGCCTTGTATATTAAAAATGTACACACTTGGACTGAGGTATTGATGGACATAGGAGACGGAAGTGTTGAGAGTCTCTGGGTTAGGCTAAAAGGGGTAAAAAACAAGGGAGATGTCATGCTAGGAGTCTACTACAGGCCACCTAACCAGGTGGAAGAGGTGGATGAGGCTTTTTTTAAGCAGCTAACAAAATCATCCAAAGCCCAAGATTTGGTGGTGATGGGGGACTTCAACTATCCAGATATATGTTGGGAAAATAACACAGCGGGGCACAGACTATCCAACAAATTCCTGGACTGCATTGGAGACAACTTTTTATTTCAGAAGGTTGAAAAAGCTACTAGGGGGGAAGCTGTTCTAGACTTGATTTTAACAAATAGGGAGGAACTCGTTGAGAATTTGAAAGTAGAAGGCAGCCTGGGTGAAAGTGATCATGAAATCATAGAGTTTGCAATTCTAAGGAAGGGTAGAAGGGAGAACAGCAAAATAGAGACAATGGATTTCAGGAAGGCAGATTTTGGTAAGCTCAGAGAGCTGATAGGTAAGGTCCCATGGGAATCAAGACTGAGGGGAAAAACAACTGAGGAGAGTTGGCAGTTTTTCAAAGGGACACTATTAAGGGCCCAAAAGCAAGCTATTCCGCTGGTTAGGAAAGATAGAAAATGTGGCAAAAGACCACCTTGGCTTAACCATGAGATCTTGCATGATCTAAAAAATAAAAAGGAGTCATATAAAAAATGGAAACTGGGACAGATTACAAAGGATGAATATAGGCAAACAACACAGGAATGCAGGGGCAAGATTAGAAAGGCAAAGGCACAAAATGAGCTCAAACTAGCTACGGGAATAAAGGGAAACAAGACGACTTTTTATCAATACATTAGAAGCAAGAGGAAGAGCAAAGACAGGGTAGGCCCACTGCTTAGTGAAGAGGGAGAAACAGTAACAGGAAACTTGGAAATGGCGGAGATGCTTAATGACTTCTTTGTTTCGGTCTTCACCGAGAAGTCTGAAGGAATGCCTAACATAGTGAATGCTAATGGGAAGGGGGTAGGTTTAGCAGATAAAATAAAAAAAGAACAAGTTAAAAATCACTTAGAAAAGTTAGATGCCTGCAAGTCACCCGGGCCTGATGAAATGCATCCTAGAATACTCAAGGAGCTAATAGAGGAGGTATCTGAGCCTCTAGCTATTATCTTTGGAAAATCATGGGAGACGGGAGAGATTCCAGAAGACTGGAAAAGGGCAAATATAGTGCCCATCTATAAAAAGGGAAATAAAAACAACCCAGGAAACTACAGACCCCAGTGAGTTTAACTTCTGTGCCAGGGAAGATAATGGAGCAAGTAATTAAGGAAATCATCTGCAAACACTTGGAAGGTGGTAAGGTGATAGGGAACAACCAGCATGGATTTGTGAAGAACAAATCACGTCAAACCAATCTGATAGCTTTCTTTGATAGGATAACGAGCCTTGTGGATAAGGGTGAGGCTGTGGATGTGGTATACCTAGACTTTAGTAAGGCATTTGATACGGTCTCGCATGATATTCTTATTGATAAACTAGGCAAATACAATTTAGATGGGGCTACTATAAGGTGGGTGCATAACTGGCTGGATAACCGTACTCAGAGAGTTGTTATTAATAGTTCCCAATCCTGCTGGAAAGCCATAACGAGTGGGGTATCGCAGGGGTCTGTTTTGGGACCGGCGCTGTTCAATATCTTCATCAACGACTTAGATATTGGCATAGAAAGTACGCTTATTAAGTTTGCAGATGATACCAAACTGGGAGGGATTGCAACTGCTTTGGAGGACAGGGTCATAATTCAAAATGATCTGGACAAATTGGAGAAATGGTCTGAGTTAAACAGGATGAAGTTTAACAAAGACAAATGCAAAGTGCTCCACTTAGGAAGGAACAATCAGTTTCACACATACAGAATGGGAAGAGACTGTCTAGGAAGGAGTACGGCAGAAAGGGATCTAGGGGTTATAGTGGACCACAAGCTAAATATGAGTCAACAGTGTGATGCTGTTGCAAAAAAAGCAAACCTGATTCTGGGATGTATTAACAGGTGTGTTGTGAGCAAGACACGAGAAGTCATTCTTCCGCTCTACTCTGCTCTGGTTAGGCCTCAGCTGGAGTATTGTGTCCAGTTCTGGGCACCGCATTTTAAAAAAGATGTGGAGAAATTGGAAAGGGTCCAGAGAAGAGCAACAAGAATGATTAAAGGTCTTGAGAACATGACCTATGAAGGAAGGCTGAAAGAATTGGCTTTGTTTAGTTTGGAAAAGAGAAGACTGAGAGGAGACATAATAGCAGTTTTCAGGTATTTAAAAGGGTGTCATAAGGAGGAGGGAGAAAACTTGTTCACCTTAGCCTCTAAGGATAGAACCAGAAGCAATGGGTTTAAAGTGCAGCAAGGGAGGTCTAGGTTGGACATTAGGAAAAAGTTCCTAACTGTCAGGGTGGTTAAACACTGGAATAAATTGCCGAGGGAGGTTGTGGAATCTCCATCTCTTGAGATATTTAAGAGTAGGTTAGATAAATGTCTATCAGGGATGGTCTAGATGGTATTTGGTCCTGCCAGGCGGGCAGAGGACCGGACTCGATGACCTCTCGAGGTCCCTTCCAGTCCGATAATCTATGAATGTATGAAAAAAACACTGTTCTCCACCCCCACCCAGGTTGGCCAGGGAGGCGGCTCTAGCAGGGGGGGCAGGAGGGATTCTGGCAGCAGTGAAGTGGGTTGCGGGGAAGTTGAGATCTTGACCCAAGTCATCCCAGACACTAATGCTAAGCCACAGGATAGCAGCATCTAGTGTCAGTGGAGTCCAAACACTATTTCAACCCCACAGTTTTCGAGGAACAGGAGAAAGGACAAAAGAAGTAAGAGATGAAGAGAAAGGAAGGAGGGATGGAGGAAAAGGTAAAACAAAAAGGACAAACCCTAATGTCCCCAGTGATTCTACGGCACAAAATCCAAGGGATGGAATAAAATTCTGCCATCTTAAACTACTGTTTTCCATGCCTAGAATTCAGCTGGCACCACGTGGATCAGACTGAGCAGCTGCCAAAACCTCTTGGAGGCTCTTACCTTCTAAACAGGGACGTCTGTTTTCTAGTAAAATCAGTAAAAGGAAAGGAGAAAACTCGAAAGAGGCTCCTGCACGCACTCACGTACGTGAACCCTAATACTCTCTCAGTCCTCAAAGAGAGACCTCGAGAAGGAGACTTGCTGAAGCAAAGCCACAGGGGTCTCTGAGGTTTCCCTGGCCCTGTGCTCCTGTCCTGCCAGGCTGATGTCAGCATCTCTCTCTGAGGTCACCACCTCCCTAACACATTTGACCAATAAGCTGACATCCTGCAAAAGGCCTTTGTGATGTCACTGCCACACCCAACCAAACCCTCAAGTGCTAATGTCCTGCTGCTGGCCTGACACTTTGAAGGTTTGAGGTTGTCATAACTATAAAGGGAAGGGTAACAGCTGTCCTGTGTACAGTACTATAAAATCCCTCCTGGCCAGAGACTCCAAAATCCTTTTCCCTGTAAAGGGTTAAGAAGCTCAGGTAACCTGGCTGGCATCTGACCTAAAGGACCAATAAGGGGACAAGATACTTTCAAATCTTGGGGAGGGGAAGGCTTTTGTTTGTGTTCTTTGTTTGTGTGGGTGTTCGCCCTCGGGACTGAGAGGGACCAGACATCAATCCAGGTTCTCCACATCTTTCTAAACAAGTCTCTCCTATTTCAAACTTGTAAGCAAATAGCCAGGCAAGGCGTGTTAGTTTTCCTTTGTTTTCTCAACTTGTAAATGTACCTTTTACTAGAGTGTTTATCTTCGTTTGCTGTACTTTGAACCTAAAACTAAAGGGGAGTCCTCTGAGCTCTTTAAGTTTAATTACCCTGTAAGGTTATTTCCATACTGATTTTACAAAAATAATTTTTACCTTTTTCTTTAATTAAAAACCTTCTTTTTAAGAACCTAATTATTTTTTTCCTTGTTTTAAATCCAAGGGGGTTGGATCTGTATTCACCAGGAGTTGGTGGGAGAAAGAAGGGGGGATGGTTAATTTCTCCTTCTTTTAAAATCCCAGGGGGGTTGGAACTGTATTCACCAAAAGTTGGTGGGAGGAAGGAGGGGAATGGTTACTTTCTCCTTGTTTTAAGATCCAAGGGGTTTGGATCTGTATTCACCAGGGAATTGGTGAAGGTCTCTCAAGGCTACCCAGGGAAGGAAATTAGCCTTGGAATGGTGGCAGCGAACCAGAGCTAAGCTGGTAGTTAAGCTTAAAAGTTTTCATGCAGGCCCCTACATTTGTACCCTAAAGTTCAAAGTGGGAATACAGCCTTAACAACCTGTCAGAGACTCAAACGCCCCGAGGAATCAGGGGGAATTCAGGGCACCTGGAACCAGCAGCATTTCCACTCAGCACCTGCCCACCACTGAGGGATGAATTCACCACCTGAACCCCAGAATGGAGTCTTCTTCTCCTTTCTAGTAACCTCCAGTGCCAACCCGCCTCCATGTAGGGTGAGCTCCTGCTACCTCCCCCTCAGTGCCCTTGACAGCTGTTCCACCTCCAAACCACGGCTCAAGTTATCAGAACCCTCTTCTATACCCCCACCCAGGTTGGGCAGGGAGGCGGCTCTAGCATGGGGGGCAGGAGGGATTCTGCCAAGAGTGAAGTAGGTTGCAGGGAGGTTGAGATCTTGCTCCAAGTCATCCCAGACACTGATGCGAAGCCACAGGATGGCAGCATCTAGTGTCAGTGGAGTCCAAGCACTATTTCAACCCCACAGTTTTGGATCAACTTCCCACAAGGGGAGGTGAAGAGCACCCCCAGCAACCCACACACACACACACCACTCCTGGTGGTGGGAGGGGAACAGGAGAAAGGACAAAAGAAGTAAGAGATGAAGAGAAAGGAAGGAGGGATGGAGGAAAAGGTAAAACGAAAAGGACAAACCCTAATGTCCCCAGTGATTCTACGGGACAAAATCCCAGGTGGACTATAAAATTCTGACACATTAAACTAGTGTTTTCCATGCCTAGAATTCAGCTGGCACCAGATGGATCAGACTGAGCAGGTTCCAAAACCTCTTGGAGGCTCTTACCTTCTAAACAGGGACGTCTGTTTTCTAGTAAAATCAGTAAAAGGAAAGGAAAAAACTCGAAAGAGGCTCCTGCTTGCACTCAAATACGTGAACCCTAATACTCTCTCAGTCCTCAAAGAGAGAGACTTGGAGAAGGAGCGGCAAACAGCAGAGGCTAAGAGCGGGAGTTTGCCTGGGAGTTCGCTTGGGGAGAGCTCACTGAGGCTTACATCTGCAGCTTTGTCTGAGTAGTTCCTGCAACAGTTGAGGAAGTTCTTAAGAGGACGGTGATGTGGAAGGTGAGCGATCAGCTGTTGTCACCTGCACAGGCTGTGCCATGTTTGTCTTTCTTCCACAGGACAGAAGCGACTTTGTCTGTACGAAGGGCAAGCTGGTCTCCATATTGGAAGAGAAGCTTCGAGGCCTGGAGAAACGAGTATCGACTCTGCGTTGCATAAGGGAAAATGAAGATTTCCTGGACAGACGTCAGGAGATGCTTCTACGGCCACAATGTTCTTAAGATTCAGAGCAGGCGCAGCAGGGACAGAAGGATTGTGAAGAGGTTTGGCAGCATGTGACTTCCAGAAGGAGAAAGAGGAGCGTCCATGCACCAGCAATGGAGATACAGGTGAGCAATCGTTTCCATGTTCTCTCTACAGGTACTAATGCGGAGAGTGGACTAGATGACCCATCTGAGGGAAGGGAGCAGAAGGAGACTCCACCGATTGGAAGGCAAAAGATGCACTGTCCTAGGGATGGGGGTTCCACGACCACAACTCCCAAGAGGAGGAGGAGGGTGGTGGTGGTCGGGGACTCCCTCCTCAGGGGGACTGAGTCATCTATCTGCCGCCCCGACTGGGAAAACCAAGAGGTCTGCTGCTTGCCCGGAGCTAGGATACACGATGTGACGGAGAGACTGCCGAGACTCATCAAGCCCTCGGATCGCTACCCCTTCCTGCTTCTCCACGTGGGCACCAATGATACTGCCAAGAATGACCTTGAGCAGATCACTGCAGACTACGTGGCTCTGGGAAGAAGGATAAAGGAGTTTGAGGCGCAAGTGGTGTTCTCGTCCATCCTCCCTGTGCAAGGAAAAGGCCGGGGTAGAGACCGTCGAATCGTGGAAGTCAACGAATGGCTATGCAGGTGGTGTCGGAGAGAAGGCTTTGGATTCTTCAACCATGGGATGGTGTTCCAAGAAGGAGGAGTGCTAGGCAGAGACGGGCTCCACCTAACGAAGAGAGGGAAGAGCATCTTCGCCAGCAGGCTGGCTAACCTAGTGAGGAGGGCTTTAAACTAGGTTCACCGGGGGAAGGAGACCAAAGCCCTGAGGTAAGTGGGGAAATGGGATCCTGGGAGGAAGCACAAGCAGGAGAGCGCAAGGGGGGAGGACTCCTGTCTCATGCTGAGAAAGAGGGACGATCGATGAGTTATCTTAAGTGCCTATACACAAATGCAAGAAGCCTGGGAAACAAGCTGGGAGAACTGGAAGTCCTGGCACAGTCAGGGAACTATGATGTGATTGGAATAACAGAGACTTGGTGGGATAACTCACATGACTGGAGTACTGTCATGGATGGATATAAACTGTTCAGGAAGGACAGGCAGGGTAGAAAAGGTGGGGGAGTTGCGTTGTATGTAAGAGAGGAGTATGACTGCTCAGAGCTCCGGTCTGAAACTGCAGAAAAACCTGAGAGTCTCTGGATAAAGTTGAGAAGTGTGAGCAACAAGGGGGATGTCGTGGTTGGAGTCTGCTATAGACCACCAGACCAGGGGGATGAGGTGGACGAGGCTTTCTTCTGGCAACTAGCAGAAGTTGCTAAATCGCAGGCCCTGGTTCTCATGGGAGACTTTAATCACCCTGATATCTGCTGGGAGAGCAATACAGCGGTGCACAGACAATCCAGGAAGTTTTTGGAAAGTGTAGGGGACAATTTCCTGGTGCAAGTGCTGGAGGAACCAACTAGGGGCAGAGCTTTTCTTGACCTGCTACTCACAAACAGGGAAGAATTAATAGGGGAAGCAAAAGTGGATGGGAACCTGGGAGGCAGTGGCCATGAGATGGTCTAGTTCAGGATCCTGTCACAAGGAAGAAAGGAGAGCAGCAGAATACGGACCCTGGACTTCAGAAAAGCAGACTTTGACTCCCTCAGGGAACAGATGGGCAGGATCCCCTGGGAGAATAACATGAAGGGCAAAGGGGTCCAGGAGAGCTGGCTGTATTTTAAAGAATCCTTATTGAGGTTGCAGGAACAAACCATCCCGATGTGTAGAAAGAATAGTAAATATGGCAGACCAGCTTGGCTAAACAGTGAAATCCTTGCTGATCTTAAACGCAAAAAAGAAGCTTACAAGAAGTGGAAGATTGGACAAATGACCAGGGAGGACTATAAAAATATTGCTCAGGCATGCAGGAGTGAAATCAGGAAGGCCAAATCACATTTGGAGTTGCAGTTAGCAAGAGATGTTAAGAGTAACAAGAAGGGTTTCTACAAGTATGTTAGCAAGAAGAAGAAAATCAAGGAAAGTGTGGGCCCCCTACTGAATGAGGGAGGCAACCTAGTGACCGAGGATGTGGAAAAAGCTAATGTACTCAATGATTTTTTTGCCTCTGTCTTCACGCACAAGGTCAGCTCCCAGATTGCTGCACTGGGCAGTACAGCATGGGGAGAAGGTGACCAGCCCTCTGTGGAGAAAGAAGTGGTTCGGGACTATTTAGAAAAACTGGACGTGCACAAGTCCATGGGGCCGGGTGCGCTGCATCCGAGGGTGCTAAAGGAGTTGGCGGGTGAGATTGCAGAGCCATTAGCCATTATTTTTGAAAACTCATGGCGATCGGGGGAGGTCCCAGATGACTGGAAAAAGGCGAATGTCGTGCCCACCTTTAAAAAAGAGAAGGAGGAGGATCCGGGGAACTATAGGCCAGTCAGCCTCACCTCAGTCCCTGGAAAAATCATGGAGCAGGTCCTCAAGGAATCAATTATGAAACATTTAGAGGAGAGGAAAGTGATCAGGAACAGTCAGCATGGATTCACGAAGGGGAAGTCGTGCCTGACTAACCTAATTGCCTTCTATGATGAGATAACTGGCTCTGTGGATGAGGGGAAAGCAGTGGATGTGTTATTCCTTGACTTTTGCAAAGCTTTTGATACGGTCTCCCACAGTATTCTTGCCGCCAAGTTAAAGAAGTATGGGCTGGATGAATGGACTGTAAGCTGGATAGAAAGCTGGCTAGATCGTCGGGCTCAACGGGTAGTGATCAATGGCTCCATGTCTAGTTGGCAGCCGGTTTCAAGCGGAGTGCCCCAAGGGTCGGTCCTGAACCGGTTTTGTTTAATATCTTTATTAATGATCTGGAGGATGGTGTGGACTGCACTCTCAGCAAGTTTGCAGATGACACTAAACTAGGAGGCGTGGTAGATACACTAGAGGGTAGGGATAGGATACAGAGGGACCTAGACACATTAGAGGATTGGGCCGAAAAAAACCTGATGAGGTTCAACAAGGACAAGTGCAGAGTCCTGCACTTAGGACGGAAGAATCCCATGCACTGCTACAGACTAGGGACCGAATGGCTAGGTAACAGTTCTGCAGAAAAGGACCTAGGGGTCACAGTGGACGAGAAGCTGGATATGAGTCAACAGTGTGCTCTTGTTGCCAAGAAGGCTAACGGCATTTTGGGCTGTATAAGTAGGGGCATTGCCAGCAGATCGAGGAACGTGATCATTCCCCTTTATTCGACATTGGTGAGGCCTCATCTGGAATACTGTGTCCAGTTTTGGGCCCCACACTACAAGAAGGATGTGGAAAAATTGGAAAGAGTTCAGCGGAGGGCAACAAAAATGATTAGGGGTCTGGAGCACATGACTTATGAGGAGAGGCTGAGGGAACTGGGATTGTTTAGTCTCCAGAAGAGAAGAATGAGGGGGGGGATTTGATAGCAGCCTTCAACTACCTGAAGGGGGGGTTCCAAAGAGGATGGAGCTCGGCTGTTCTCAGTGGTGGCAGATGACAGAACAATGGTCTCAAGTTGCAGTGGGGGAGGTCCAGGTTGGATATCAGGAAAAACTATTTCACTAGGAGGGTGGTGAAACACTGGAATGCGTTACCTAGGGAGGTGGTGGAGTCTCCTTCCTTGGAGGTTTTTAAGGCCCGGCTTGACAAAGCCCTGGCTGGGATGATTTAGCTGGGAATTGGTCCTGCTTTGAGCAGGGGGTTGGACTAGATGACCTCTTGAGGTCCCTTCCAACTCTGATATTCTATGATTCTATGATTCTAACAGGGACGTCTGTTTTCTAGTAAAATCAGTAAAAGGAAAGGAGAAAACTTTAAACAGGCTCCTGCTGGCACTCAAATACGTGAACCCTAATACTCTCTCAGTCCTCAAAGAGAGACCTGGAGAAGGAGACTTGCTGAAGTAAAGCCACAAGGGTCTCTGAGGTTTCCCTGGCCCTGCGCCCCTGTCCTGCCTTGCTGATGTCAGCATCTCTCTCTGAGGTAACCACCTCCCTAACACCTTTGACCAATAGGCTGAGCTCCTGCAAAAGGCCTTTGTGATGTCACTGCCACACCCAACCAAACGCTGAAGTGCTAATGTCCTGCTGCTGGCCTGACACTTTGAAGGTTTGAACTACTCTCTGTGGATCACCCCACTCAATGCGTCTTCATTCTAGGAAGCAAGCCGGCTCGACAGTAAAACATCAGAGGCTGCTTCCAATGCTACACTCACTGTTTCCAAAATTAGTAGACTTTATGGCCAGAAGAGACCTTTAGAGCATCTCATCTAAGCCCCTGCATATCATAGGCTTCCTCTATAGTACAATAGTTACTTTTTGGGCACACACATTCCAGAAAGGCATCTAGTCTTCATTCAATGACATCAAGAGATGGAGAATCCACCACTTTCCCTTTTAGTGAGTGCCAGGGGGCTCCATTTCCCCTTCCACTAGCTCCCCGTTTACAGTGAGCCAGAGCAGTACCTGCAGCAGGGAGCGGGAGTTGCTGATGGCCTCAGAGGAACAGCCCCTGCAGTGTCTCAGGAAGCTGGCGCAAGTGCCGGATGATGCTGGTGCATCACTTTGGCCATGACGTCCTCCTGCTGCAAGGGAACGAGAACCTGTCAGAGACTCAAACGCCCCGAGGAATCAGGGGGAATTAAGGGAACCTGGAACCAGCAGTATTTCCACTTAGCACCTGCCCACCACTGAGGGATGAATTCACCTCCTGAACCCCAGAATGGAGTCTTCTTGTCCTTTCTAGTAACCTCCAATACCAACCCCCGTTCTTGTAGGGTGAGCTCCTGCTACCTCCCCCTCAGTGCCCTTGACCGCTGTTCCACCTCCAAACCACAGCTCAAGTTATCAGAACCCTCTTCTCCACCCCCACCCAGGTTGGGCAGGGAGGTGGCTCTAGCAGGGGGGGCAGGAGGGATTCTGGCAGCAGTGAAGTGGGTTGCGGGAAGGTTGAGATCTTGCCACAATTTTGGATCAACTTCCCACAAGGGGAGGTGAAGAGCACCCCCAGCAACACACACATACACACACACACCACTCCTGGTAGTGGGAGGGGAACAGGAGAAAGGACAAAAGAAGTAAGAGATGAAGAGAAAGGAAGGAGGGATGGAGGAAAAGGTAAAACGAAAAGGACAAACCCTAATGTCCCCAGTGATTCTACGGCACAAAATCCCAGGTGGTCTATAAAATTCTGCCACCTTGAACTAGTGTTTTCCATGCCTAGAATTCAGCTGGCACCAGATGGATCAGACTGAGCAGGTTAAAAACCTCTCCAAGGCTCTTACCTTCTCAACAGGCACGTCTGTTTTCTAGTAAAATCAATAAAAGGAGAAAACCCGAAAGAGGTTCCTCCTCGCACTCACATACTTGAACCCTAATACTCTCTGAGTCCTAAAGGGAGACGTCGAGAAGGAGACTTGCTGAAGCAAAGCCACAGGGGTCTCTGAGGTTTCCCAGGCCCTGCGCTCCTGTCCTGCCTGGCTGATGTCAGCATCTCTCTCTCAGGTAACCACCTCCCTAACACCTTTGACATATAGGCTGAGGTCCAGGATAAGGCCTTTGTGATATCACTGCCACACCCAACCAAACCCTAAAGTGCTAATGTCCTGCTACTGGCCTGACACTTTGAAGGTTTGAGCTACTCTCTGTGGATCACCGCACTCAATGCGTCCTCATTCTAGGAAGCAAGCGGGCTAGACAGTAAAACATCAGAGGCTGCTCCCAATGCTACACTCAGTGTTTCCAAAATTAGGAGACTTTATGGCCACAAGAGACCTTTAGAGCATCTAATCTAACCCGCTGCTGATGGCCTCAGAGGCACAAACCCTGCAGTGTCTCTGGAACCTGGCGCAAGTGCCGGATGATGCTGGTGCATCACTTTGGCCGTGACGTCCTCCTGCTGCAAGGGAACGAGAACCTGTCAGAGACTCAAACGCCCCGAGGAATCAGCGGGAATTAAGGGCACCTGGAACCAGCAGTATTTCCACCCAGCACCTGCCCACCACTGAGGAATGAATTCACCTCCTGAACCCCAGAATGGAGTCTTCTTGTCCTTTTTAGTAACCGCCAGTGCCAACCCCCCTCCTTGAAGGATGAGCTCCTGCTATCTCCCCCTCAGTGCCCTTGACAGCTGTTCCACCTCCAAACCACAGCTCAAGTTATTAGTACCTTTGGACACAGACTGGCTAACCTAGTGAGGAGGGCTTTAAACTAGGTTCGACAGGGTCAGGTGAGCAAAACCCACAGGTAAGTGGGGAACATGGAGACCGGGGAGATGGGTCAAAAACGAGAGGGAGTGTGGGCTATATTGTCAGAGGGAAAGGAGGGTCAGGACAAAACTGGGAGGAAAGATCAAACCAGTATCTTAGATGCCTATATACAAATGCGAGAAGTATGGGGAATAAGCAGGAAGAACTGGAAGTGCTAATAAATAAATACAGCTATGACATTGTTGGCATCACTGAAACTTGGTGGGATAATACACATGATTGGAATGTTGGTGTGGATGGGTACAGCTTGCTCAGGAAGGATAGACAGGGGAAAAAGGGAGGAGGTGTTCCCTTGTATATTAAAAATGTACACACTTGGACTGAGGTAGAGATGGACATAGAAGACGGAAGTGTTGAGAGTCTCTGGGTTAGGCTAAAAGGGGTAAAAAACAAGGGAGATGTCATGCTAGGAGTCTACTACAGGCCACCTAACCAGGTGGAAGAGGTGGATGAGGCTTTTTTTAAGCAACTAACAAAATCATCCAAAGCCCAAGATTTGGTGGTGATGGGAGACTTCAACTATCCGGATATATGTTGGGAAAATAACACAGCGGGGCACAGACTATCCAACAAATTCCTGGACTGCATTGGAGACAACTTTTTATTTCAGAAGGTTGAAAAAGCTACTAGGGGGGAAGCTGTTCTAGACTTGATTTTAACAAATAGGGAGGAACTCGTTGAGAATTTGAAAGTAGAAGGCAGCCTGGGTGAAAGTGATCATGAAATCATAGAGTTTGCAATTCTAAGGAAGGGTAGAAGGGAGAACAGCAAAATAGAGACAATGGATTTCAGGAAGGCAGATTTTGGTAAGCTCAGAGAGCTGATAGGTAAGGTCCCATGGGAATAAAGACTGAGGGGAAAAACAACTGAGGAGAGTTGGCAGTTTTTCAAAGGGACGCTATTAAGGGCCCAAAAGCAAGCTATTCCGCTGGTTAGGAAAGATAGAAAATGTGGCAAAAGACCACCTTGGCTTAACCATGAGATCTTGCATGATCTAAAAAATAAAAAGGAGTCATATAAAAAATGGAAACTGGGACAGATTACAAAGGATGAATATAGGCAAACAACACAGGAATGCAGGGGCAAGATTAGAAAGGCAAAGGCACAAAATGAGCTCAAACTAGCTACGGGAATAAAGGGAAACAAGAAGACTTTTTATCAATACATTAGAAGCAAGAGGAAGACCAAAGACAGGGTAGGCCCACTGCTTAGTGAAGAGGGAGAAACAGTAACAGGAAACTTGGAAATGGCGGAGATGCTTAATGACTTTTTTTTTTCGGTCTTCACCGAGAAGTCTGAAGGAATGCCTAACATAGTGAATGCTAAAGGGAAGGGGGTAGGTTTAGCAGATAAAATAAAAAAAGAACAAGTTAAAAATCACTTAGAAAAGTTAGATGCCTGCAAGTCACCCGGGCCTGATGAAATGCATCCTAGAATACTCAAGGAGCTAATAGAGGAGGTATCTGAGCCTCTAGCTATTATCTTTGGAAAATCATGGGAGACGGGAGAGATTCCAGAAGACCGGAAAAGGGCAAATATAGTGCCCATCTATAAAAAGGGAAATAAAAACAACCCAGGAAACTACAGACCCCAGTGAGTTTAACTTCTGTGCCAGGGAAGATAATGGAGCAAGTAATTAAGGAAATCATCTGCAAACACTTGGAAGGTGGTAAGGTGATAGGGAACAGCCAGCATGGATTTGTGAAGAACAAATCATGTCAAACCAATCTGATAGCTTTCTTTGAGAGGATAACGAGCCTTGTGGATAAGGGTGAGGCTGTGGATGTGGTATACCTAGACTTTAGTAAGGCATTTGATACGGTCTCGCATGATATTCTTATTGATAAACTAGGCAAATACAATTTAGATGGGGCTACTATAAGGTGGGTGCATAACTGGCTGGATAACCGTACTCAGAGAGTTGTTATTAATAGTTCCCAATCCTGCTGGAAAGGCATAACGAGTGGGGTATCGCAGGGGTCTGTTTTGGGACCGGCGCTGTTCAATATCTTCATCAACGCCTTAGATATTGGCATAGAAAGTACGCTTATTAAGTTTGCGGATGATACCAAACTGGGAGGGATTGCAACTGCTTTGGAGGACAGGGTCATAATTCAAAATGATCTGGACAAATTGGAGAAATGGTCTGAGTTAAACAGGATGAAGTTTAACAAAGACAAATGCAAAGTGCTCCACTTAGGAAGGAACAATCAGTTTCACACATACAGAATGGGAAGAGACTGTCTAGGAAGGAGTACGGCAGAAAGGGATCTAGGGGCTATAGTGGACCACAAGCTAAATATGAGTCAACAGTGTGATGCTGTTGCAAAAAAAGCAAACCTGATTCTGGGATGTATTAACAAGTGTGTTGTGAGCAAGACACGAGAAGTCATTCTTCCGCTCTACTCTGCTCTGGTTTGGCCTCAGCTGGAGTATTGTGTCCAGTTCTGGGCACCGCATTTTAAAAAAGATGTGGAGAAATTGGAAAGGGTCCAGAGAAGAGCAACAAGAATGATTAAAGGTCTTGAGAACATGACCTATGAAGGAAGGCTGAAAGAATTGGCTTTGTTTAGTTTGGAAAAGAGAAGACTGAGAGGAGACATGATAGCAGTTTTCAGGTATTTAAAAGGGTGTCATAAGGAGGAGGGAGAAAACTTGTTCACCTTAGCCTCTAAGGATAGAACCAGAAGCAATGGGTCTAAACTGCAGCAAGGGAGGTCTAGGTTGGACATTAGGAAAAAGTTCCTAACTGTCAGGGTGGTTAAACACTGGAATAAATTGCCGAGGGAGGTTGTGGAATCTCCATCTCTTGAGATATTTAAGAGTAGGTTAGATAAATGTCTATCAGGGATGGTATTTGGTCTCATAGACTCATAGACTTTAAGGTCAGAAGGGACCATTATGATCATCTGGTCTGACCCCCTGCATGCTGCAGGCCACAAGACCCTTCCCTGGACTGTGCCGTTGAAGTCCCCAATCCTGTGTTTTAGTGACTTCAATCGGCAGGGACCCTCCTGCTAGTGATCCCTGCCCCATGCTGTGGAGGAAGGTGAAAAACCTCCAGAGGCTCAGCCAATCTACCCTGGAGGAAAATTCCTTCCTGACCCCAAATATGGCGATCAGTAATACCCCGAGCATGTAGGCAAGAGTCTCTAGCCTGACCCTTGTTTGCCATTATGCTATTTACGTACCATTGCTTGGTTTTCATAGAATCATAGAATCATAGAATATCAGAGTTGGAAGGGACCTCAAGAGGTCATCTAGTCCAACCCCCTGCTCAAAGCAGGACCAATTCCCAGCTAAATCATCCCAGCCAGGGCTTTGTCAACCGGGCCTTAAAAACCTCCAAGGAAGGAGACTCCACCACCTCCCTAGGTAACGCATTCCAGTGTTTCACCACCCTCCTAGTGAAATAGTTTTTCCTGATATCCAACCTGGACCTCCCCCACCGCAACTTGAGACCATTACTCCTTGTTCTGTCATCTGCTACCACTGAGAACAGTCTAGATCCATCCTCTTTGCAACCCCCTTTCAGGTAGTTGAAAGCAGCTATCAAATCCCCCCTCATTCTTCTCTTCTGGAGACTAAACAATCCCAGTTCTCTCAGCCTCTCCTCATAAGTCATGTGCTCCAGACCCCTAATCATTTTTGTTGCCCTCCGCTGGACTCTTTCCAATTTTTCCACATCCTTCTTGTAGTGTGGGGCCCAAAACTGGACACAGTATTCCAGATGAGGCCTCACCAATGTCGAATAAAGGGGAACGATCACGTTCCTCGATCTGCTGGCAATGCCCCTACTTATACAGCCCAAAATGCCGTTAGCCTTCTTGGCAACAAGAGCACACTGTTGACTCATATCCAGCTTCTCGTCCACTGTGACCCCTAGGTCCTTTTCAGCAGAACTGCTACCTAGCCATTCGGTCCCTAGTCTGTAGCAGTTCATGGGATTCTTCCGTCCTAAGTGCAGGACTCTGCACTTGTCCTTGTTGAACCTCATCAGGTTTTTTTCTGCCCAATCCTCTAATTTGTCTAGGTCCCTCTGTATCCGATCCCTACCCTCTAGTGTATCTACCACGCCTCCTAGTTTAGTGTCATCTGCAAACTTGCTGAGAGTGCAGTCCACACCATCCTCCAGATCATTAATAAAGATATTAAACAAAACCGGCCCCAGGACCGACCCTTGGGGCACTCCACTTGAAACCGGCTGCCAACTAGACATGGAGCCATTGATCACTACCCGTTGAGCCCGACGATCTAGCCAGCTTTCTATCCACCTTACAGTCCATTCATCCAGCCCATACTTCTTTAACTTGGTGGCAAGAATACTGTGGGAGACAGTATCAAAAGCTTTGCTAAAGTCAAGAAATAACACATCCACTGCTTTCCCCTCATCCACAGAGCCAGTTATCTCATCATAGAAGGCAATTAGGTTAGTCAGGCACGACTTCCCCTTCGTGAATCCATGCTGACTGTTCCTGATCACTTTCCTTTTCTCTAAATGTTTCATAATTGATTCCTTGAGGACCTGCTCCATAATTTTTCCAGGGACTGAGGTGAGGCTGACTGGCCTGTAGTTCCCCGGATTCTCCTTCCTCCCTTTTTTAAAGATGGGCACTACATTAGCCTTTCTCCAGTCATCTGGGACCTCCCCCGATCGCCATGAGTTTTCAAAAATAATGGCTAATGGCTCTGCA
Source organism: Chrysemys picta bellii (assembly GCF_011386835.1). Taxonomy (NCBI): domain Eukaryota; kingdom Metazoa; phylum Chordata; order Testudines; family Emydidae; genus Chrysemys; species Chrysemys picta. The sequence continues at coordinate 12,062 of NW_027052756.1, read as the reverse complement.
ATCTCACCCGCCAACTCCTTTAGCACCCTCGGATGCAGCGCATCCGGCCCCATGGACTTGTGCACGTCCAGTTTTTCTAAATAGTCCCGAACCACTTCTTTCTCCACAGAGGGCTGGTCACCTTCTCCCCATGCTGTACTGCCCAGTGCAGCAATCTGGGAGCTGACCTTGTGCGTGAAGACAGAGGCAAAAAAATCATTGAGTACATTAGCTTTTTCCACATCCTCGGTCACTAGGTTGCCTCCCTCATTCAGTAAGGGGCCCACACTTTCCTTGATTTTCTTCTTGTTGCTAACATACCTGAAGAAACCCTTCTTGTTACTCTTAACATCTCTTGCTAACTGTAACTCCAAGTGTGATTTGGCCTTCCTGATTTCACTCCTGCACGCCTGAGCAATATTTTTATACTCCTCCCTGGTCATTTGTCCAATCTTCCACTTCTTATAAGCCTCTTTTTTGCGTTTAAGATCAGCAAGGATTTCACTGTTTAGCCAAGCTGGTCGCCTGCCATATTTACTATTCTTTCTACACATCGGGATGGTTTGTTCCTGCAACCTCAATAAGGATTCTTTAAAATACAGCCAGCTCTCCTGGACCCCTTTGCCCTTCATGTTATTCTCCCAGGGGATCCTGCCCATCTGTTCCCTGAGGGAGTCAAAGTCTGCTTTTCTGAAGTCCAGGGTCCATATTCTGCTGCTCTCCTTTCTTCCTTGTGTCAGGATCCTGAACTCGACCATCTCATGGTCACTGCCTCCCAGGTTCCCATCCACTTTTGCTTCCCCTACTAGTTCTTCCCTGTTTGTGAGCAGCAGGTCAAGAAAAGCTTTGCCCCTAGTTGGTTCCTCCAGCACTTGCACCAGGAAATTGTCCCCTACGCTTTCCAAAAATTTCCTGGATTGCCTGTGCACCGCTGTATTGCTCTCCCAGCAGATATCAGGGGGATTAAAGTCTCCCATGAGAACCAGGGCCTGCGATCTAGCAACTTCTGCTAGTTGCCAGAAGAAAGCCTCGTCCACCTCATCCCCCTGGTCTGGTGGTCTATAGCAGACTCCGACCACGACATCACCCTTGTTGCTCCCACTTCTCAACTTTATCCAGAGACTCTCAGGTTTTTCTGCAGTATCATACCGGAGCTCTGAGCAGTCATACTCCTCTCTTACATACAACGCAACTCCCCCACCTTTTCTGCCCTGCCTGTCCTTCCTGAACAGTTTATATCCATCCATGACAGTACTCCAGTCATGTGAGTTATCCCACCAAGTCTCTGTTATTCCAATCACATCATAGTTCCCTGACTGTGCCAGGACTTCCAGTTCTCCCTGCTTGTTTCCCAGGCTTCTTGCATTTGTGTATAGGCACTTAAGATAACTCAATGATCGTCCCTCTTTCTCAGCATGAGACAGGAGTCCTCCCCTCTTGCGCTCTCCTGCTTGTGCTTCCTCCCAGGATCCCATTTCCCCACTTACCTCAGGGCTTTGGTCTCCTTCCCCCGGTGAACCTAGTTTAAAGCCCTCCTCACTAGGTTAGCCAGCCTGCTGGCGAAGATGCTCTTCCCTCTCTTCGTTAGGTGGAGCCCGTCTCTGCCTAGCACTCCTTCTTCTTGGAACACCATCCCATGGTCGAAGAATCCAAAGCCTTCTCTCCGACACCACCTGCGTAGCCATTCGTTGACTTCCACGATTCGACGGTCTCTACCCCGGCCTTTTCCTTGCACAGGGAGGATGGACGAGAACACCACTTGCGCCTCAAACTCCTTTATCCTTCTTCCCAGAGCCACGTAGTCTGCAGTGATCCGCTCAAGGTCATTCTTGGCAGTATCATTGGTGCCCACGTGGAGAAGCAGGAAGGGGTAGCGATCCGAGGGCTTGATGAGTCTCGGCAGTCTCTCCGTCACATCGTGTATCCTAGCTCCTGGCAAGCAGCAGACCTCTCGGTTTTCCCGGTCAGGGCGGCAGATAGATGACTCAGTCCCCCTGAGGAGGGGACTCGGCTACTATGTTTTACCATTAAACCATTCCCTCCATAAACTTATCCAACTTAATCTTAAAACCAGACAGGTCCGTCGCCCCCACCGTTTCCCTCGGAAGGCCGTTCCAATATTTCACCCCTCTGACGGTCAGAAACCTTCGTCTGATTTCAAGCCTGAACTTCCCCACGGCCAGTTTATATCCATTGGTTCTCGTGTCCACATTAGTACTCAGCTGAAATAATTCCTCTCCCTCCCTTGTATTTATCCCTCTGATATATTTAAAGATAGCAATCATATCCCCCCTCAGCCTTCGTTTTGTCAGACTAAACAACCCGAGCTCCTCTAATCTCTTTTCATACGACAGGTTTTCCATTCCTCTGATCATCCTAGTCGCCCTTCTCTGCACCCGTTCCAATTTGAGTTCATCTTTTTTAAACATGGGAGACCAGAACTACACACAGTACTCCAAATGAGGTCTCACCAGCGCCGTATACAACGGAAGCAGGACCTCCTTATCCCTACTAGATATACCTCACCTAATACATCCCAAGACCGCATTGGCTTTTTTCACAGCCACGTCACATTGTCGACTCATAGTCATCCTGCGGTCTACAAGGACCCCTAGGTCCTTCTCCTCTTCCGTTACTTCTAACCAATGCGTCCCCATCTTGTAACTAAAATTGTTATTAGTCATCCCCAAGTGCATCACCTTACACTTTTCACTATTAAATTTCATCTTATTTCTGACACTCCAATTCACAAGCTCATTCAAGTCTCCCTGCAGAATATCCCTATCCTCCTCCGAATTTGCAACTCCTCCCACCTTCGTATCATCCGCAAACTTTATCAGCCCACTCTTGCAATGGGTTCCGAGGTCAGTTATAAATAGATTAAATAAAATGGGTCCCAAAACCGAACCTTGAGGCACTCCACTAGTAACCTCCCTCCAACCCGACAGTTCACCCTTTAATACGACCCGCTGCATTCTCCCCATTAACCAATTCTTTATCCACCTCTGGATTTTCATATCGATCCCCATGTTTTCCAGTTTAACCAATAACTCCTCATGGGGTACAGTATCAAACGCTTTACTGAAATCCAGGTATATTAGGTCCACCGCATTTCCCTTATCTAATAAGTCCGTTACATGGTCCTGCCATGCGGGCAGGGGACTGGACTCGATGACCTCTCGAGGTCCCTTCCAGTCCTAGAATCTATGAACGTATGAAAAAAACACTGTTCTCCACCCCCACCCAGGTTGGCCAGGGAGGCGGCTCTAGCAGGGGGGGCAGGAGGGATTCTGGCAGCAGTGAAGTGGGTTGCGGGGAAGTTGAGATCTTGACCCAAGTCATCCCAGACACTAATGCTAAGCCACAGGATGGCAGCATCTAGTGTCAGTGGAGTCCAAACACTATTTCAACCCCACAGTTTTCGATGAACTTCCCACAAGGAGAGGTGATGAGCACCCCCAGCAACACACACACACACACACACACACACACACACACACCACTCCTGGTGGTGGGAGGGGAACAGGAGAAAGGACAAAAGAAGTAAGAGATGAAGAGAAAGGAAGGAGGGATGGAGGAAAAGGTAAAACAAAAAGGACAAACCCTAATGTCCCCAGTGATTCTACGGCACAAAATCCAAGGGATGGAATAAAATTCTGCCATCTTAAACTACTGTTTTCCATGCCTAGAATTCAGCTGGCACCACGTGGATCAGACTGAGCAGCTGCCAAAACCTCTTGGAGGCTCTTACCTTCTAAACAGGGACGTCTGTTTTCTAGTAAAATCAGTAAAAGGAAAGGAGAAAACTCGAAAGAGGCTCCTGCACGCACTCACGTACGTGAACCCTAATACTCTCTCAGTCCTCAAAGAAAGACCCCGAGAAGGAGACTTGCTGAAGCAAAGCCACAGGGGTCTCTGAGGTTTCCCTGGCCCTGTGCTCCCGTCCTGCCAGGCTGATGTCAGCATCTCTCTCTGAGGTCACCACCTCCCTAACACATTTGACCAATAAGCTGACATCCTGCAAAAGGCCTTTGTGATGTCACTGCCACACCCAACCAAACCCTCAAGTGCTAATGTCCTGCTGCTGGCCTGACACTTTGAAGGTTTGAGGTTGTCATAACTATAAAGGGAAGGGTAACAGCTGTCCTGTGTACAGTACTATAAAATCCCTCCTGGCCAGAGACTCCAAAATCCTTTTCCCTGTAAAGGGTTAAGAAGCTCAGGTAACCTGGCTGGCATCTGACCTAAAGGACCAATAAGGGGACAAGATACTTTCAAATCTTGGGGAGGGGAAGGCTTTTGTTTCTGTTCTTTGTTTGTGTGGGTGTTCGCCCTCGGGACTGAGAGGGACCAGACATCAATCCAGGTTCTCCACATCTTTCTAAACAAGTCTCTCCTATTTCAAACAAGGCGTGTTAGTTTTCCTTTGTTTTCTCAACTTGTAAATGTACCTTTTACTAGAGTGTTTATCTTTGTTTGCTGTACTTTGAACCTAAGACTAGAGGGGAGTCCTCTGAGCTCTTTAAGTTTGATTACCCTGTAAGGTTAATTTCCATACTGATTTTACAGAGATGATTTTTACCTTTTTCTTTAATTAAAAGCCTTATTTTTAAGAACCTGATTGATTTTTCCTTGTTTTAAGATCCAAGGAGTTTGGATCTTGATTCACCAGGAGTTGGTGGGAGGAAGGAGGGGAATGGTTAATTTCTCCTTCTTTTAGATCCAAGGGGGTTGGATCTGTATTCACCAGAAGTTGGTGGGAGGAAGGAGGGGGGATGGTTTATTTCTCCTTGTTTTAAGATCCAAGGGGTTTGGATCTGTATTCACCAGGGAATTGGTGAAAGGTTTCTCAAGGCTACCCAGGGGAGGAAATTAGCCTTGGGATGGTGGTTAAGCTTAGAAGTTTTCATGCAGGCCCCTACATTTGTACCCTAAACTTCAAAGTGGGGATACAGCCTTGACACAGGTACTCTCTGTGGATCACCCCACTCAATGCGTCTTCATTCTAGGAAGCAAGCCGGCTAGACAGTAAAACATCAGAGGCTGCTCCCAATACTACACTCAGTGTTTCCAAAATTTGTAGACTTTATGGCCACAAGAGACCTTTAGAGCATCTCATCTAAGCCCCTGCATATCATAGGCCTCCTGTATAGTACAATAGTTACTTTTTGGGCACACACATTCCAGAAAGGCATCTAGTCTTCATTCAATGACATCGAGAGATGGAGAATCCACCACTTTCCCTTTTAGTGAGTGCCAGGGGGCTCCATTTCCCCTTCCACTAGCTCGCCATTTACAGGGAGACAGAGCAGTACCTGCAGCAGAGAGCGGGAGTTGCTGAAGGCCTCAGAGGCGCAGCCCCTGCAGTGTCTCAGGCACCTGGCGCAAGTGCCGGATGATGCGGGTGCATCACTTTGGCCGTGACGTCCTCCTCCTGCAAGGGAACGAGAACCTGTCAGAGACTCAAACGCCCCGAGGAATCAGGGGGAATTAAGGGCACCTGGAACCAGCAGTATTTAAACTGACTACCTGCCCACCACTGAGGGATGAATTCACCTCCTGAACCCCAGAATGGAGTCTTCTTGTCCTTTCTAGTAACCTCCAGTGCCAACCCACCACCTTGTAGGGTGAGCTCCTGCTACCTCCCCCTCAGTACCCTTGACAGCTGTTCTACCTCCAAACCACAGCTCAAGTTATCAGAACCCTCTTCTCCACCCCAACCCAGGTTGCGCAGGGAGGCGGCCCTAGCAGGGGGGGCAGGAGCGATTCTGCCAGCAGTGAAGTGGGTTGCGGGGAAGTTGAGATCTTGCCCCAAGTTGTCCCAGACACTAATGCTAAGCCACAGGATGGCAGCATCTAGTGTCAGTGGAGTCCAAGCACTATTTGAACCCGACAGATTTGGATCAACTTCCCACAAGGGGAGGTGAAGAGCACCACCAGCAACACACACACCACTCCTGGAGGTGGGAGGGGAACAAGAGAAAGGACAAAAGAAGTAAGAGATGAAGAGAAAGGAAGGAGGGATGGAGGAAAAGGTAAAACGAAAAGGACAAACCCTAGTGTCCCCAGTGATTCCACGGGACAAAATTCCAGGGAGGGAAGAAAATTCTGCCACCTTAAACTACTGTTTTCCATGCCGAGAATTCAGCTGGCACCAGATGGATCAGACTGAGCAGCTGCCAAAACCTCTTGGAGGCTCTTACCTTCTAATTTTCAAGTAAAATCAGTAAAAGGAAAGGAGAAAACTCGAAAGAGGCTCCTGCTCGCACTCACATACGTCAACCCTAACACTCTCTCAGTCCTCAAAAAGAAACCTCGAGAAGGAGACTTGCTGAAGCAAAGCCACAGGGGTCTCTGAGGTTTCCCTGGTCGTAAGCCCCTGTCCTCCCTGGCTGAAGACAGCATCTCTCTCTGAGGTCACCACCTCCCTAACACCTTTGACCAGTACGCTGAGGTCCTTGAAAAAGCCTTTGTGATATCACTGCCACACCCAACCAAACCCTAAAGTGCTCATGTCCTGCTGCTGGCCTGACACTTTGAAGGTTTGAGCTACGCTCTGTGGATCACACCACAAAATTCGTCTTCATTCTAGGAAGCAAGCTAGCTAGACAGTAAAACATCAGAGGCTGCTCCCAATACTACACTCAGTGTTTCCAAAAGTAGGAGACTTTCTGGCCAGAAGAGACCTTTACAGCATCTCATCTAACCCCCTCCATATCATAGGCTTCCAGTATAGTACAATAGTTACTTTTTGGGCACACACATTCCAGAAAGGCATCTAGTCTTCAATCAATGACATCAAGAGTTGGAGAATCCACCACTTTCCCTTTTAGTGAGTGCCAGGGGGCTCCATTTCCCCTTCCACTAGCTCCCCATTTACAGTGAGCCAGAGCAGTACCTGCAGCAGGGAGAGGGAGTTGCTAAGGCCTCAGAGGAACAGCCCCTGCAGTGTCTCAGGCACATGGCGTAAGTGCCGGATGATGCGGAGCTGGTGCATCCCTTTGGCCGTGACGTCCTCCTCCTGCAAGGGAACGAGAACCTGTCAGAGACTCAAATGCCCCGAGGAATCAGGGGCAATTAAGGACACCTGGAACCAGCAGTATTTACACCCAGCACCTGCCCACCACTGAGGGATGAATTCACCTCCTGAACCCCAGAATGGAATCGTCTTCTCCTTTCTAGGAATCTCCAGTGCCAACCCCCGTCCTTGTAGGGTGAGCTCCTGCTACCTCCCCCTCAGTGACCTTGACAGCTGTTCCACCTCCAAACCACAGCTCAAGTTATCAGAACCCTCTTCTCCACCCCCACCCAGGTTGGGCAGGGAGGCGGCTCTAGCAGGGGGGGCAGGTGGGATTCTGGCAGCAGTGAAGTGGGTTGCGGGGAGGTTGAGATCTTGCCCCAAGTCATCCCAGACACTAATGCTAAACCACACGATGGCAGCATCTAGTGTCAGTGGAGTCCAAGCACTATTTCAACCATACAGTTTTGGATCAACTCCCAACAAGGGGAGGTGAAGAGCACCCCCAGCAACACACACACACACACACACATATACCACTCCTGGTGGTGGGAGGGGAACAAGAGAAAGGACAAAAGAAGTAAGAGATGAAGAGAAAGGAAGGAGGGATGGAGGAAAAGGTAAAACGAAAAGGACAAACCCTAATGTCCCCAGTGATTCTACGGCACAAAATCCCAGGTGGGCTGTAAAATTCTGCCACCTTGAACTAGTGTTTTCCATGCCTAGAATTCAGCTGGCACCAGATGGATCAGACTGCAGACTGAGCAGGTTAAAAACCTCTCCAAGGTTCTTACCTTCTCAACAGGCACGTCTGTTTTCTAGTAAAATCAATAAAAGGAGAAACTCGAAAGAGGTTCCTCCTCGCACTCACATACTTGAACCCTAATACTCTCTGAGTCCTAAAAAGGGAGACCTCGAGAAGGACACTTGCTAAAGCAAAGCCAAAGGGGTCTCTGAGGTTTCCCTGGCCCTGCGCTCCTGTCCTGCCTGGCTGATGTCAGCATCTCTCTTTCAGGTAACCACCTCCCTAACACCTTTGACCCATAGGCTGAGGTCCAGGATAAGGCCTTTGTGATATCACTGCCACACCCAACCAAACCCTAAAGTGCTAATGTCCTGCTACTGGCCTGACACTTTGAAGGTTTGAGCTACTCTCTGTGGATCACCCCACTCAATGCGTCTTCATTCTAGGAAGCAAGCCGGCTAGACAGTAAAACATCAGAGGCTGCTCCCAATGCTACACTCAGTGTTTCCAAAATTAGTAGACTTTATGGTCAGAAGAGACCTTTAGAGCATCTAATCTAACCCGCTGCATATCATAGGCTTACTGTATAGTACAATAGTTACTCTTTGGGCACACACATTCCAGAAAGGCATCTAGTGTTCATTCAATGACATCAAGAGATGGAGAATCCACCACTTTCCCTTTTAGTGAGGGCCAGGGGGCTCCATTTCCCCTTCCACTAGCTCCCCATTTACAGTGAGCCAGAGCAGTACCTGCAGCAGGGAGCGGGAGTTGCTGAAGGCCTCAGAGGAACAGCCCCTGCAGTGTCTCAGGCACCTGGCGCAAGTGCCGGATGATGCGGAGCTGGTGCATCACTTTGGCCATGACGTCATCCTGCTGCAAGGGAATGAGAACCTGTCAGAGACTCAAGGGCCCCGAGGAATCAGGGGGAATTAAGGGCACCTGGAACCAGCAGTATTTCCACCCACCACCTGCCCACCGCTGAGGGATGAATTCACCTCCTGAACCCCAGAATGGAGTCTTCTTGTCCTTTCTAGTATCCTCCAGTGCCAACCCCCCTCCTTGTAGGATTAGCTCCTGCTACCTCCCCCTCAGTGTTCTTCACAGCTGTTCCACCTCCAAACCAAACCTCAAGTTATCAGAACCCTCTTCTGCACCCCCAACCAGGTTGGGCATCGAGGCGGCTCTAGCGGGGGGGCAGGACGGATTCTGCCAGAAGTGAAGTGGGCTGAGGGGAGGTTGAGATCTTGCCCCAAGTCATCCCAGACACTAATGCTAAGCCACAGGATGGCAGCATCTAGTGTCAGTGGAGTCCAAGCACTATTTCAACCATACAGTTTTGGATGAACTCCCCACAAGGGGAGGTGAAGAGCACCCCCAGCAACACACACACACACACACACACACACACACACACACACACACACACACACACACACACACACACCACTCCTGGTGGTGAAAGGGGAACAGGAGAAAGGACAAAAGAAGTAAGAGATGAAGAGAAAGGAAGGAGGGATGGAGGAAAAGGTAAAACGAAAAGGACAAACCCTAATGTCCCCAGTGATTCTACGGGACAAAATCCCAGGGAGGGAATAAAATTCTGCCATCTTAAACTACTGTTTTCCATGCCTAGAATTCAGCTGGCACCAGATGGATCAGACTGAGCAGGTTCCAAAACCTCTTGGAGGCTCTTACCTTCTAAATAGGGACGTCTGTTTTCTAGTAAAATCCGTCAAAGGAAAGGAGAAAACTCGAAAGAGGCTCCTGCTCACACTCACATATGTGAACCCTAATACTCTCTCAGTCCTCAAAGAGAGCTCGAGAAGGAGACTTGCTGAAGCAAAGCCACAGGGGTCTCTGAGGTTTCCCTGGCCATGCGCCCCTGTCCTGCCTCGCTGATGGCAGCATCTCTCTCTGAGGTTACCACCTCCCTAACACCTTTGACCAATATGCTGAGGTCCTGCAAAAGGCCTTTGTGATGTCACTGCCACACCCACCCATCCCCTGAAGTGCTAATATCCTGCTGCTGGCCTGACACTTTGAAGGTTTGAGCTACTCTCTGTGGATCACCCCACTCAATGCGTCTTCATTCTAGGAAGCAAGCCGGTTAGACAGTAAAACATTAGAGGCTGCTCCCAATGCTACACTCAGTGTTTCCAAAATTAATACACTTTATGGCCAGAAGAGACCTTTAGAGCATCTCATCTAACCCCCTGCATATCATAGGCTTCCTGTATAGGACAATAGTTACCTTTTGGGCACAAACATTCCAGAAAGGCATCTAGTTTCATTCAATGACTTCAAGAGATGGAGAATCCACCACTTTCCCTTTCACTGAGTGCCAGGGGGCTCCATTTCCCCTTCCACTAGCTCCCCATTTACAGTGAGCCAGAGCAGTACCTGCAACAGGGAGCGGGAGTTGCTGAAGGCCTCAGACGCACAACCCCTGCAGTGTCTCTGGCACCTGGCGAAAGTGATGGATGATGCGGAGCTGGTGCCTCACTTTGGCCGTGACGTCCTGCTGCAAGGGAATGAGAACCAGTCAGACTCAAACGCCCCGAGGAATCAGGGGGAATTAAGGGCACCTGGAACCAGCAGTATTTCCACTCAGCACCTGCCCAACACTGAGGGATGAATTCACCTCCTGAATCCCAGAATGGAGTCTTCTTGTCCTTTCTAGTAACCTCCAGTGCCAATCCCACTCCTTCTAGGGTGAGCTCCTGCTACCTCCCCCTCAGTGTCCTTGACAGCTGTTCCACCTCCAAACCACAGCTTAAGTCATCAGAAACCTCTTCTAGACCCCCACCAAGGTTGGGCTGGGAGGCGGGTCTAGCAGTGGGGGCAGGAGGGATTCTGGCAGCAGTGAAGTGGGTTGCGGGGAGGTTGAGATCTTGCCCAAGTCATCCGAGACACTAACGCTAAGCCACAGGATGGCAGCATCTAGTGTCTGTGGAGTCCAAGCACTATTTCAACCATACAGTTTTGGATCAACTCCCAACAAGGGGAGGTGAAGAGCACCCCCAGCAACACACACACAAACACACCCACCCACCACTCCTGGTGGTGGGAGGGGAACAGGAGAAAGGACAAAAGAAGTAAGAGATGAAGAGAAAGGAAGGAGGGATGGAGGAAAAGGTAAAGCGAAAAGAACAAACCCTAATGTCCCCAGTGATTCTAAGGGGCAAAATCCCAGGGAGGGAATAAAATTCTGCCACCTTAAACTAGTGTTTTCCATGCCTAGAATTCAGCTGGCACGAGATAGATCAGACTGAGCAGGTTCCAAAACCTCTTGGAGGCTCTTACCTTCTCAACAGGGACGTCTCTTTTCTAGTAAAATCAGTTAAAGGGAAGGAGAAAACTGGAAAGAGGCTCCTGCTCGCACTCACATACGTGAACCCTAATACTCTCTCAGTCCTCAAAGAGAGACCTCGAGAAGGAGACTTGCTGAAGCAAAGCCACAGGGGTCTCTGAGGTTTCCCTGGCCCTGCCCCCTGTCCTGCCTGGCTCATGTCAGCATCTCTCTCTGAGGTCACCACTTCCCTAACACCTTTGACCAGTACGCTGAGGTCCTTGAAAAAGCCTTTGTGATATCACTGCCACACCCAACCAAACCCTAAAGTGCTCATGTCCTGCTGTTGGCCAGACACTTTGAAGGTTTGAGCTACTCTCTGTGGATCACCCCAAAAAATGCATCTTCATTCTAAGAAGCAAGCTGGCTAGACAGTAAAACATCACAGGCTGCTCCCAATGCTACACTCAGTGTTTCCAAAATTAGTAGACTTTATGGCCACAAGAGACCTTTAGAGCATCTCATCCCAGACACTAATGCTAAGCCACAGGATGGCAGCATCTAGTGTCAGTGGAGTCGAAGTACTATTTCAACCCCACAGTTTTGCATGAACTCCCCACAAGGGGAGGTGAAGAGCACCCCCAGCAACAAACATACACACACACACACACACACACACACACCGCTCCTGGTGGTGGGAGGGGAACAGGAGAAAGGACAAAAGAAGTAAGAGATGAAAGGAAAGGAAGGAGGGATGGAGGAAAACTTAAAATGAAAAGGACAAATCCTAATGTCCCCAGTGATTCCACGGGACAAAGTCCCAGGTGGGCTATAAAATTCTACCACCTTGAACTAATGTTTTCCATGCCTAGAATGCAGATGGCACCAGGTGGATCAGAGTGAAGAGGTTACAAACCTCTCCGAGGCTCTTACTTTCTCAACAGGGATGCCTGTTTTCTAGTAAAATCAGTAAAAGGAAAGGAGAAAACTCGAAAGAGGCTCCTGCACGCACTTAAATACGTGAACAC